>NC_056735.1:674919097-675004097 GCF_019279795.1 Protopterus annectens
TCCTTTGCTAAGGATCCTGCGGATGTCTCTACCTTGGATGGGTCCAGAGCCGCTGAGCAGGCACTGGCTTCCAAGGAAGTTCTTCGCACTACTGATTCTCGAGACAAACCATATTCTTTCGCGAGTTCTTTCGAAACCGACAGTGTTTCTTTGGCCCAGGGTACGAACCACACCCAAGAAACTGACCCAGTCTCAGGCACCTGCTTCCTTGCCTCAGTCTTAAATGCTTAAATGCTGATGACCTTGTCATGTGATCAGGGGAAGCAAAGCTACCCCATCCAAAAGGAAAAGAGATCTGTCCCCTGTAGTTTTGTCTGAACAAGAGTCAGATGAGACTGATGCATCTGAATATGCAGACATGCAACCCCTCTCTACTTATGAGGATTCTGATGCAGAGAATTCCATCCCTTCTGCCTCTTCCCCCAGAGGATTTTTCCTTTGGGGAAACCCTTCATACCTTAAGGGAGCATTTCCAATGAGGAGTCAGGACTACCCTCTGTCTAAAAAGAGACTCTGGGAATTCTTAGATCTTCCGCAGCACAGACCCTTTGCCATCCCCCCCACTCCTGGATGTTGTGGAGGATGTTTTCCTGGAATCCAGGTTGACTCCTGACACCCACCCTCCTGCACCTAGAAAACCAGACAGGTACTGTAGAGTCCATGACTCTCTCAGATTTCTTTTTAAAAATCCTACTGCTGACCCTGATGTAATTTCTCAAGGGTCTAAAGGGATTAAAGCAACCTCTGCTAAGACTCCTACCCCCTCAGATAAGGATTCCTGAGCACTAGACAGATGGGGTAAAAAAGTATACATCTCAGCTACTCTTGCTATCAGGACACTAAATTGTCAGTTTCATCTGCTAAAATTTCAGCAACATACCCTGGAACACCTCAAACAAAAAATGCCTTCCTTTCCTGCTTGTGCAGAATCTAAAGAGTTCCAAGAGTTAATGCATTCTGCAAGTGAAGTAACTAAACGCACCTTGCACTGTGGATGTCCTTCAAGAATGCAACTGCAGTCCTGACATATGGGTTGTCCTGCATCAGGCAGCCCTTCGGTCGGCCAGATTCCAAAGTCTGGGTCCGGCGTCGGCCGATGTCGCCTCCTCCCCGACGTCAGAGCGGCTGGAGTATAAAGGCATCAGCCGACGCCATCTTCAGTCTTTCTTGCCGCGCGGTGCCTGAAGCAGAAGCAGTTAGCAAGTGCCGGTCGGTCAGCTCCTGTGTTTTCAGTCAAGTCGCCTAAAGCTGGTACTGCTGGGGAACATTTTTTCTTGCCTCAGCCGATGTCCGAACAAATTGAGAAAGTTAATTGTTTGTCTTGTGGTAAACAAATACCTCATAAGGACTTCCATTCACACTGCCTCCCTTGCCTGGGCCCAGACCACGACGTCTCTGCCTGTGCTGCCTGTGCTTGCTTTAAAAAGCGCACTCAGGCGCCGGGCAGAGTTTGCCGAAGACTTTTTTGGCGAATCCTACGCTTACAACATGCTGTCGGAACTACCGACAGCACAAACTACCAAAAAACGAAAGGACCGGGACCGACATCCTCTGCCCGCGTCTTCCACCGATATAACGCCTAAGCCCTCCGCAAGTGCTTCGGTCCCTTCGGAAGCGGTAATTCAACCGCTCCAGGCCGACAACACCGCGTTAACTCATCCCTCTGTCTCGGAGACTACACCGGTGCCGGTTGTTGATCTACCCGACACCATTCCCGTGGACAAGGTTACCCCTGCACGTGGGGCAGCTAGGCTTCCTGTATCCATGTCAGTCAAGGCCTTTGCACGTGCTAATGCCGCCCGCCAGGCCAAGGCCCATCCTAATCCTACTTCTCAGGCCCCTTCTGACAGACAAATCATGTCTCTGGCTGCAGATCTAATCTCTCTTATCAGGGGGTCTCAGCCTCACCCAGACAGAGGTTCTCAGCCGCCTGCAGAAAAAAGGCCTAGAACTGAGCAGGCAGACAACCTCTCTTCAGATGAAGCCTCTGGGGATTCACAGAATTCAGATACCCAAGAAGAATCCTTCCAGGCCTATGAGGACTCTGATGCTGAGGAATCTATTCCCTCTGCCTCTCCTCCAGAGGATTTTTCTTTCGGTGAAGTCCTCCACTCCAGGAGGGAACATTTTAAGTGGCAGGGTCAGGAATTTTCTGATTCTAGGAAAAGGCTACGTACCTTCCTTAAGTTACCCCAGCACAGACCTTTAGCTATCCCTCCAGTTTTGGATGTCCTGGATGATGTTTTCTCCGACTCCAGTGCTTCCCCTGATTCTCTCCCTCCTGCTCCTGTCAAGCCAGACAGATATTACAGGCTCCCTGATACTCACAAGCATCTCTTTAAGGCCCACTCTGTGGATCTAGAAACTATTTCACAGGGCCCCAAAGGAGTGGCTACCTCAGCCAAGAATCCACTGCCAGCTGACAGGGAAGCAAGGTCCCTGGAGAGATGGGGTAAAAAAGTTTATACCTCTTCCACCCTTGCCATGAGGTCACTTAACTGCCTTTTTCATATGTTTCAGTACCAGGATTATTTACTGGATGATTTGCAGAAAAAGATAGCCTCTCCTGAGCCTATAGACAGAAAGGCATTGCAGGATTTGGTTCATAATACTCAGCAGGTTAGTAATCATTTTCTACAGTGTGGTTATGATGCATTGGAGGCTTCATGTAGGGCAGCTATGACAGGGGCTGTTATCCATAGACATGCTTGGTTGAAAGAACAGCCACTGCCAGATCATGTTAAAGTAAAGCTCCTGGACGCACCTCTGGATAAACAGAAGCTTTTTGGTGCTAATGCTCAGGATGTGTTGAAATCTATTGAGGAGAAGGCAAAATCAGTACAGACAGTAAAGGATTTCCTCCAGGTTCAGCCACCAAGGTTCAGCAGAAATTGGCCTTCAAAGAATTGGTCCTTTCCAGACTCTGACAAGTTTCAAAGGGGAAAGAACAGGCGTGCACGAGGTAGAGGGCAATACCGAGGCTCCTACAGGAGACGCCAATGGCAACCACAAAATCAGAGAAGTGGCACAGGTAGTTCACCTGCACCACAGGGACAATCACAATGACTTACCTTTCACTCCGCCTACCAAGGCTCAAAGAGAAGCACCTCTAGGCGGAAAATTATCTATATTCTCAAAAAACTGGCACATTATAACAAAGGACAATTGGATTCTGGACATAATAGACAGAGGTTACAGGTTCCACTTCCATACTTTACCAACAGGACAAGGCATGCCAAACCTGCCACTAAAAGGGCAGAGGCACTCATAGAAGTCTCAAAGCTGTTACAAATAAAAGCAGTAGAGAAGGTTCCTCCTCAGGAACAAGGCCAGGGATTTTATTCAAGACTGTTCCTTGTTCCGAGAAAAGAAAAACAATGGAGGCCTATATTGGACTTGTCCGTTCTAAATACTTTTCTCATGGTGCCAAAATTCAAGATGCTGACGTTACAGCAACTTCTTCCCATGCTGGGCAAGGGGTCTTGGCTGGTTACTCTGGACCTCAAGGAGGCATACCTGCATGTCCCTATCAGACACAGTTGCAGAAGATACCTCAGATTTCTTGCAGGAACAGAGCACTATCAATTCTCAGCATTGCCGTTTGGCTTCTCTACTGCACCCAGAGTATTCACGAAATGCCTGGCATCAGTAGTGGCACATTGCAGACTCCAGGGGATTCAAATATACCCTTACCTGGACGACTGCCTAATACAAGCAGACAGCAAACAGACCTTGATAAAACACTTGGATTACGTCATTCAGTTGCTGCAGGCTTTGGGATACACAGTCAACATTCAAAAATCAAGATTACTGCCATCCCAAGAGATTATTTTTCTAGGAGCAAAACTGGACACACAGCTACAAATGGCTTTCCTCAGAGGAGAAACAAGAGCATTTAACAGCTTACTTCAAAGGCCTAGCAAAATTAACCCACCTGACCGCAAGGAAGACCCTGCAGGCTCTGGGGTTCATGGCATCTTGCATTCTTCTAATCCCTTTGGCAAGACTACACATGAGAAAGCTGCAATGGTACCTAAAAAGCTTGTGGTCACAACACAGCCACAACCTAGAAGACATACCACTCATACCATGCCTGCAAAGGGAATTTTTGTGGTGGGCTCAAGCAAGTCACTTAAACGAAGGCATGCTTTTCAACAAACCTCCAACAAGTCAAACTATTACAACAGACGCCTCAGACCATGGATGTGGGGCGCACATGGACGGCAGATGCATTCAACGGCAATGGACTCCCATGGAGATGCATCAGCACATAAATCAAAAAGAGATGTTGGCAGTGATGCATGCAATAGAAGCCTTTGGAAAATCTCTTCAGCAAGGTCATCTGCTAATAAGGACAGACAACACCACTGTCATGTGGTACATAAACAAGGGGGCACTCATTCCTACCCTCTCTGCAGACTAACAATGGTTCTTTGGGAAAAGTCCCTGAAACTGAACATCTACTTGCAATCCCAGTTTGTTCCGGGCAAGGGCAATGTTCTGGCAGACAGGTTGAGCAGAAATTTCTTGGATCCACGCGAATGGATGCTACACCCACGCATTTTCTCACAAATAGCATCTGCATGGGGAAGACCAGACATAGACTTCTTTGCATCTCATCTCAATCATCACCTGGAAAGGTTCTGCACAAGGATACACCATCCTCTAGCTTGGAGAACGGATGCTCTTTCCTTCAGCTGGACTGCTCTAACAATTTATGCATTCCCTTCTCTACCTTTGCTCACCAAGGTGTTACTGAAGATCAAGGCAGAACAACCAAGAGGAATCTTGATAGCTCCAGACTGGCCAAGGCAACACTGGTATCCACTACTACTGAGCATAACTCACACCAAACCGTGGCCCTTGCCTCAATGGCCTCTGCTCCTGACTCAACACAGTTACAAGACTGTTCATCAGAACCTGCAAACCTTAAAGCTGACAGCTTGGAGAGTTCCATGACTCAGACCCATGACTCCCTCTCCAAAAAAGTTCAGGAAATTTTGCTGGAGGCACGCAGATCTTCCACCAGAAAAACCTATTCGGCCAAATGGAAGAGATTCACCATCTGGAATGCCAACAAGGGCCAGGATGCATCACTGATGAACATACCTCAGATATTAGAATACTTGGCAGAAATGTTTCACAGTGGTCTCTCATACTCTTCCATCAAAATCCACGCTTCAGCTATCTCAGCACATTACAACTGTGATCCACCTGTGTTTTCGCATCCCTTGCTAAGACAGCTTCTAAGAGGCATAAAGAATATCAAACCTCCAAGGAAGCTGCCAATTCCTGCATGGGACCTCAATTGCGTCTTGGAAAAATTAACTCTTCCTCCTTTTGAACCAGCAGCATCTTCAGAAATGCAATTTCTCTCTTGGAAAACTGTTTTCCTGTTGGCAGTCACCTCAGCAAAAAGAGTCTCGGAGATACAGGCCCTCATGGCAGTTCCTCCTTTTCTGATCTTTCATCGGGACAGTTTCCCTTAGGACCAATCCTTCATTCATGCCTAAGGTGATATCCAGAGTGTCTCTAAACCAAGCAATTCACCTGCCTACTTTCTTTCCTAACCCTCAAAATAAAGGGGAAAAGCTGCTGCATACTTTAGACATTCACAGACAACTACGCTACTACTTGGACAGAACAAAGTCCACCAGGAAGTCTGACCAACTGTTTGTAGCCTATGCTGCTGGAGTGCAAGGAAAAGCAGTCACCAAACAAACCATCTCAAAATGGATTGGACACTGCATCAGATTCTGTTATTCTTTTCATGGAAAAAGTGTGCCAGCTAATATTAGACCACACTCCACCAGAGCTATGGCCACATCTACAGCTTTCCTAAGAGGAGTGGCTGCAAAAAATATTCTAGAGGCTGCTACATGGAGCTCCGTGCATACATTTACCAAACACTACAACCTGCCATTATACTCCAGATCCGGAGCAGGCTTTGCTTCGGCAGTCCTGCAGGGCCTTCTAGCTACACCATCTCTTGCTTAGTCCTACCACCCCCAGCTTGGCTATGGTATTCAACCCTTATGTCAGGACTGCAGTTGCATTCTTGAAGGACATAGTACAGTTTTGTACCTACCATAAATGTAGATGTCTGATAGATATGCAACTGCAGTCAGGTTTTCCCTCCCTCCTACCCTTCTGTTTTTCCCCTTTTGGGTCCTTTCTCCCCTTACCTATCAGCTGGGGTTATATATTATGGTGCATCTGTTTATTACTGTTGTGCATGTCTGGTTTTATCTGTTTATCCATTCACAAAATTTAGCCTTCCTTGGAGGGCACCTGGCATCTGGGGCAAGAAACACTGAAGAAGATGGTGTCGGCTGATGCCTTTATACTCCAGCCGCTCTGACGTCGGGGAGGAGGCGACATCGGCTGACGCCGGACCCAGACTTTGGAATCTGGCCGACCCATATGTCAGGACTGCAGTTGCATATCCATCGGACATCTACATTTATGGTAGGTACAAAACTGTACTTTTTGATGCCCTAGGAGCTTCTTGCAAGGCAGTGGTCACCGGATCTGTCAGTAGAAGACATGCATGGCTTAAGGAACAGCCCTTGCCAGACCTTCAAATCTAAATTGTTGGATGCCCCCTTGCACAAAGACAACCCATTTGGCACTAAGGCAGGAGAGGTCTTAAAGATGGAGGAAAAAGCAAAATCTATACAGACAGTTAAGGATTTCCTACAGGTCCAGCAGGCATTGTCCCACCAAGCACTAGTCCTTTCCTGGTCCCACTAAGCCAGTCCAGCCCAGGCCCCCAGGGAACCACACCCCCTCAGACAGCAGCCACAGGGAATGCAGAGATCTAAGCAGTGGACTACCTCCTCTTCAAAACCAGGGAGATTATCTCCGGGTTTCACTGTTGGTTATCGCACTTGGGTTATCTGCTTGCAGGTAGCACTCAGTCGGCCCAAATACCAGAGTCTTGGGATTCTTGGGTCGGGTGCTGTAGCCTCTTCCATGACGTCAGGTCGTCAGGGGTATAAAACATGCAGCCAACGCCATTACATCAGTCTTTCTTGCTGAAAAGGAGCTGGAAGCAGTTTGCAAGTGCTGGTCGGCCCGTACCTGAAATTTTCATTTTTTGAGTTTCAAACCTGAAGTCTTCTAAAGTTAAGTACCCCATAGGGGATTCTTTTTTCTTGCTCTAACCGATGTCTGAAAAAGTTAATTGTCTAGCCTGTGGAAAGCAAATACCTCACAGAGATTTCCATTCTTACTGTCACCTGTTTAGGCCCAGACAGTGACATCCCTCGCTGTTGGTTTTGTGCCTTGTTTAATGCCTCAACCATTCGTTGTCGGGCTATTTTTGTAGCTAAATTCTTTCGCTCTTGTTCTCCATTTTCCGAAATGGCTTCGGTAAGCCATCCGACTACCGATCTTCTGAAAAAGCGCAAAGACAGACCGCATAGGTTAAAAACTGCCAACGACTCTTCCATTAAGCTAGTCGCCAGTCCGCCGGTACTCAGTGAGGCACCTTTGCAGCCCCTGATGCCCTCTACAGATTCGCAGGCCTCTGCTGAGACCCATTCGGGTCGTGAGATGCTTCTTCGACTATGGAACCTACAGATATCTCTACCTTGGATGGGTCCGGATCCGCTGTGCAGGCACTGACTTCTGAGGGTGAATTCCGACCTACCGCTATTCGTATTATACAGACATCTTCATTTTTAACTAAATCTACAGAGTTTCTCAGGCCCAGAATTCGCACTACGCCTTAAACAGATGTCCAAAGTGCATGCTCAAGCTCCCATGCCACAAAAACAAATGCTAAGAATGGCTGAAGACCACCTTACTCTGATTAGAGGAAACCAGCCTTCCCCTGCTAAAAGACAAATTGAATTTCCTTCTGATTCTACAGGCCAGGATTCCGATGAGACTGACCCTTCTAATTACCAGGACATACCCTTGTCTACCTATGAGGATTCAGATGCAGAGGAATCAATTCCCTCTGCCTCCCCTCCAGAGGATTTTTCTTTTGGTGAAACCTTGCATACCTTAAGAGAGCATTTTTGCTGGGAATGCCAGGTCTATCCTCAGTCCAAAAAGAGACTCCGGGAATTTTTAGATTTGCCTCAGCACAGGCCTCTAGCTATACCCCCTGTCCTGGATATTGTAGATGCCTTCATGGAATCCAGTCTTACTCCTGACAGTTTACCACCAGCTTCTAGAAAACCTGACCGGTACTAGAGTACCTGACTCTCTCAAATTTCTCTTTAAGAATCCCTACTACGGATCCAGAGACCATTTCCCAGGGACCTAAAGGCATTAAGGCTACTACAGCCAAAAACCCTACTCCTTCAGACCAGGGATTCTAGAGCTTTAGACAGATGGGGTAAGAAGGTAACTCTTGCCATCAGGGCTTTGAATTGCTAGTTTCACATGTTGAAGTACCAGCAACATATTATGGAACTAATTAAACAAAAAATTGTGTTACTTCCAGATTGTACAGAAAATAGTGTTAATGCATTCTGCAAACCAAGTTAATAAACATACTTTGCAGTGTGGGTTTGATGCCTTAGAAGCATTTTGTAGCGCTGCTGTCACTGGTTCTGTACTGAGAAGGCATGCTTGGCTGAAGGAACAATTCTTGCCAGACCATGTCAAAGCAAAATTACTAGATGCTCCATTAAATCAGAATAATTTGTTTGCCACAAAAGCAGAAGTTCTTAAAGAAAAAAGCTAAATCTATGCAAACTGTCAAAGATTTCTTACAGGTGCAGTCACCTAGATTCATTAGGCATTGGCCTTCAAAAAACTGGTCCTTTCCAGTCCCTCCCAGGCCTTCAGCCCAAACCCAGGGGAAACAGACCACCAAGACTACAGTCTCAGGGTATGCAGAAATCTAAACAATGGAGTGTTCCCACCTCAAAAACAGGGAGTGGTAAGCCACCCCCTTATGGAAAAAGTTCACAATGACTTTCCAGTTATCCTTCCCAGCCATGCCCATGTACTTGCATCCCTAGGAGGAAAACTCGCCCTTCATGCAAAAAAACTGGATGTCCATTACTCAGGACCAATGGGTTCTAAACATTGTATCCCAGGGATACAGATTTACTTCCACTCACTACCAACCCAAAGCGGGTTGCCAGACCTTCCTCCAAACCAGTGGGCAGGGGCTCAAAAGCAAGTACTTTCCCTTCTCCATATCAGGGCTATTCAACCTGTTCCAGTAGAACAAAGGGGAGAGGGTTTCTACTCCAGACTGTTCCTGGTGCCCAGAAAAGAGAGCTCTTGGCACCCTGTCCTGGATCTATAAATTCTCAACACCTTTCTGATGGTCCCAAAATTCAAAATACTTACACTGTAACAGCTTCTTCCTATGCGAGCCAAAGATGCCTGGTTAGTCACCCTAGACATAAAAGAAACTTATCTGCACATCCCCGTAAGGGAGTCTTGCAGGAAATATCTACGTTTCAGGACAGGCTCTATGCACTATCAGTTGTATTCACAAAGTGCCTGGCTCAAGCCATTGCATAATGCAGGCAGAGAAATATTCAAATTACCCATACTTAGACGATTGCCTGATTCAGGCGGACAGTCAGGAATTGCTACTTCAGCACCTGGCATTTGTAAAAAGACTTCTAGCTTCACTGGGACACACCATCAACGAAAAGAAATCATAACTGGTGCCCAGCCAACAAATTGTATTCCTGGGAGCAAGCTTGAACACAACTTCCAGATGGCATTCCTCACTCCAGAAAAGCAGGTCCATTTGACAAACTATTTCAAACTAATGGCCACCAAAACCCAGCTATCTGCAAGGAAAATACTGCAAGCCCTAGGGTTTATGGCCTCATGCATTCTGCTATTTCCATATGCAAGACAGCATATGAAGAAACTTCAGTGGTACTTAAAAAAGTGTCTGGTGTCAACATTCTCAGGACCTGGAAACAGTGATTCCTATCGTACCTTGTCTAAGGGCAGAGTTCCTTTGGTGGGCAGAGACATGCAACCACAACAAGGGGCTTCCTTTTACTCAACCCCTTGCCGCCCAAACACTGACAATAGATGCATCAGACTATGCATGGGGGGGGGGGCTCACATGACAGGCAAATGCATTCAGGGCAAATGGAGCCCAGAACAAATTCCCCTGCACATCGATCAAAAAGGGATGCTAGCTGTACAGAATGCTCTGACAGCCTTCAAATACCTTAGCCTTCCAGGACAGCTCGTGATAAAGACAGACAGCACCAGTTATGTGGTACATAAACAAGCAGGGGGGAACTCATTCTTACCCACTCTGCAGGTTATCTATGCCTCTGTGGAACGCAGCCTTGAGTAACCAAGTGCACCTACAAGCTCAATTCCTGCCAGGCAAGTAAAATTCACTGGCAGACGGCTTAAGCAGAAATCTACTGGACAGTCACGAGTGGGAACTGGAACCCAACTCATTTAAACTTCTAACCCAGAGGTGGACCTTTTTGCCTTCCCCCAAATCCACCAATTGAGCAAATTTTGCACCAGGAACCCTCACAGCAGAGTCTGGAAGGTGGATGCCCTACCCTTTACATGGGAAGACCTCTCAATTTATGCCTTTCCTCCTCTGCCCCTCCTCTCAAAAGTACTACTCAGGATCAAACAGGACAGGCCAAGGGCAATCCTTAGTGCACCAGACTGGCCATGCCAGCACTGGTACCCACTCCTACGCAGTCTGACAGCAGTACCACCCTGGCACCTACATCAGACCCCCCCTCCTTGCTGTTCCAGCAGGAGGACAGGTTTTGCATCTACAGCTGCAAACCCTAAACCTTGCAGCCTGGCTTATCCCCCTGAATACACCACCAGCATCCCTCAACAAACAGGTGCTGGACATCATCCTTGAGGCCAGAAGGCCTAGTACTAGGAAATCCTATGCTGAAAAGTGGAAAAGATATTGTTCTTGGAATCTGTCTCAAGGAAAGGACACAGCTGTGCCCACCTTACCTCAAATCCTTGATTATTTAGCAGAGCTGCTCCACAGAGGCCTATCCTTTTCATCCATTAAGATTCATGCCTCTGCCATCTCAGCTCATAATACTGAGCCCACCTCTCTCTTCTCACCCTCTCATCAAACCTTTCCTGAGAGAAGCTAACAATTTAAGGCCCCCTAGGAGAAATCCCACCCCGGCCTGGGACCTTAACTTTGCACTGGAGAAGCTCACACTTCCCCTTTTTGGACCTGCTGCTTCAGCAGAGATAAAATTCCTCTATTGGAAAACACCCTTACTTCTAGCTATTACTTCAGCAAGAAGAGTGTCCGAGTTACAGACACTAATGGTGGTGGAGCCCTTCATTGTTTTCCATGCTGACATGGTTTCCCTCAGGACTAACCCATCCTTTATGCCCAAGGTGGTATCCAGTGTGACTTTAAACCAATCCATCCATTTGCCAACCTTTTTCCCCAATCCTCAGAATAAAGGGAAGGGGATCCTGCACTCCTTGGACGTGCACAGACTACTCAGGTTCTACCTTGAGCCTTAAGCCTTTCAGAAAATCTGACCAGCTGCTAGTTTTGCTACAGGGGCAGAGGGCAAGGCCATTTCGAAGCAAACCATTTCCAAGTGGATAGTACACTGCATCCATTTCTGCTACAAGCACCATGGAAAACCTACCCCTCGGGGGATCAGAACTCATTCCACTAGAGCTACTTCAAGCTCTACACCATTTCTCAGGGGAGTTCCTACCAGTGACATCCTTGAAGCTGCAACCTGGAGTTATGTACACACTTACACCAAGCATTACCACTTGCCTATTTTTTCTAAATCCAGAGCTGGATTTGCTACAGCAGTCGTTCAAGGCCTGCTAGCCAGTCCCAACACTTCTTGACTGCCTCCACCCTTTCTCAGCTTTGGGAATCAACCCAAGTGCGATGACTACAACAGTGAAACACAAAGAACATTGTACAGTTGTGTACACTTACCATAAATGTAGATGTTTGAGTATATTCACTGTTGCAGTCCTGGTTTCCCTCCCTCTAGCTCCCCGGCTTTCTCTATCCTTTCTACCTAGCCTCTTTATGGCCATCTTTTATGGCTGGGGTATTTACCTTTTACTGGAGGGGTTCCACACCATGTAATGGCTTCCTATTTTGGTGACTCCTGACATCTGGGGCAAGAAAAACTGATGTAATGGCGTCTGCTGCATGTTTTATACCCCTGACAACCTGATGTCATGGAAGAGGCGGCCGCATCCGATGCAGAAATCCCAAGACTCTGGTGTTCGGGCCGACTGAAGGATACCTGCAGGCAGATGATCCAAGTGTGATGACTGCAACAGTGAATACACTAACATCTACATTTATGGTAAGTGTACACAACTGTACTTTCTAAGCCACCCCGTATGGTAAGAACTCACAATGACTCTGCTCCCCCTCCCTCTGTCCACCTTCACTTATCCCTAGGAGGAAAACTCTCCTTTCATGCAAGCACCTGGGCCACCATTACCCACGACCGCTGGGTTCTCAATATAGTGTCCCAGGGATTACAAATTTTCTTTCCACACCCTTCCTACCCCAAAATGGTTCCCAGATCTACTTAAAAACAAAGGGCAGAGGTGCAAAAGCAAGTCCTTTCCCTACTCTCTATAAGGGCAGTAGAGCACATTCTGGCAGAACAGAGAGTCCAAGGTTTCTATTCCAGACTTTTTCTGGTACCCAGAAAAAAGGGTACTTGGCGCCCCATCCTCTATCTATCCATTCTAAACAGCTTCCTGGTGATCCCAAAATTCAAAGTGCTCATCCTCCAGCAGCTGCTACCCATGCTCTCCAAGGATGCTTGGCTAGCCACCCTAGATCTATGAGGCCTACCTCCACATTTCTATCAGGGAATCATGCAGGAAATATGTCCATTTCAGGGCAGGATCTCAGCACTTTCAGTTCTCCGTGCTTCCCTTTGGCTTATCTACTGCTCCCAGAGTTTTCACAAAATGCCTGGCTCCGACCATTGCCTTTTGCAGACAAAGGAATATCCAGATTTACCCGTACTTAGACTACCTAATTCAGGCCAGGAAAAGCTGCTCAAGCACCTAGCCTTTGTAAAGTCCCTACTAACCTCCCTCAGGGTACACAATCAACGAACAGAAATCCAAACAGGTACCCACCCAAAGGATTACATTCCTGGGAGCAAGCCTGGACACAGCATCCCATTTGGCATTCCTTACACCAGAAAAGCAAATGTTCCTGGCAGCCTACTTCTCTCAAATAGCCATCAGACCCCAGCTATCTGCAAGGAAGATTCAGCAAGCTCTGGGGTTCATTGTATCTTGCGTAGTACTCATTCCATATGCCAGACTGCATATGAGGAAACTTCAGTGCTTTGGTGTCAACACTCTCAAGACCTGGAGAGACTTATGCTTTTACAATTCCTTGCCTCAGAAAAGATTTTCTTCGGTGGGCAACAACATGCTCCCACAACAAGGAACTACCTTTCTCACCACCCCCGCTGCCCAGACCCTCACCACAGACGCATCAGACTACGCCTGGGGTGCGCACCTGGACGGCAGGTGCATACAGGGCCAATGGAGTCCACAGCAAAATCCCTCTGCACATCAAAAAGAGATGATGGCTGTCCAGCGCGTCTTGATAGCTTTCAAGCCCCTTCTCTCCCCAGGGGCTCTCCTGATCAAAACAGACAACACCACTGTAATGTGGTATATCAACAAGCAGGGAGGGACTCACTCCTATTCTCTATGCAGGCTGGCCATGACCCTTTGGCACACAGCCTCTACCATGCAACTCCACCTGTTAGCACAATTCCTACCAGGTTCTCTCAACTCTCTGGCAGACTAATTGGCAGAAATCTTCTGGTCCCACACGAGTGGCAGCTCAACAGTAGAACCTTCACCCTAATAACTCAGAAATGGGGTATGTCGAAGGTCGACCTCTTAGCCTCCCACACCCAACCATCAGCTCAGCAAATTCTGCACCAGGGAGGATCGCTGCATGGCTTGGAAAAGTGGATGTGCCTTGTCCTTCCCCTAAGTCAGTCTATTGGTCTATGCCTTTCCTCCACTACCTCTCATCCCCAGGGTACTGCTCAAATTAAAGGAGGAAAAACCAAGGACAATTCTTATAGCTCCAGACTGGCCTCGCCAGCACTGGTACCCCTTGCTGCGCGCGCAGCCTGTCCCCACTGCCACCATGACATCTCTCAGATTTCAAACCTCCTGACCCAGAGGGAAGGGGAATTCATGCATCCCTAATTGCAGACACTCAATTTGGCAGCTTGGCTTATTCCCTAATCCCTGATCAATCTGCCATCCTCAGCAAACAGGTTTTAGATGTACATGAGGCCAAACGCCCTAGCACTAGAAAGTCTTATGCTGTCAAATGGAAACGGTTCTGCACCTGAATTCAGACTGAGAGCCAATACGGCACAGCCCTCCCTCCCTCTTATCCTGGATTACTTAGCTGGCCTACTACATAGTGGCCTCTCTTTCCACTATTAAAATTCATCCCTCTGCTATCTCTGCTCATTTTCCCACTGAGCAGCCCCTTTTCTCACACACCTTGATCAAACCGTTCCTAAGAGGGGCTGACAACTTGAAGCCACCCAGCAGAGCACCAACCCCAGCTTGGGACCTTAACTTTGTGTTGGAAAAGCCTACCCTGCCCCCCTTCAAACCAGCTTCTTCTGCAGATGTAAAATTTCTCTCCTGGAAGACAGCTTTCCTTCTGGCCATCACTTCAGACCGAAGAGTCTCCGAGCTGCAAGCACTCGTGGCCGTGGAACCCTTCATCTTCCATGCTAACACGGTATCCCGTAGGACTAACCCTTCCTTCATGCCCAAGGTGGTTCCAGTGTGGCTCTCAACCAATCCATCCATTTGCCCACCTTTTTTTCTAATCCCCAGAACAAGGGGGAAATGATCCTACACTCTCTAGATGTGCACAGACAGCTCAGATTCTATCTAGACAGGACTAAATCCTTCATAAAGTCTTAGTTGCTGGTTAGCTTTGCTACAGGGGCAGAAGACAGAGCCATCTCCAAACAAACCATTTCCAAATGGATAGCGCACTGCATCCATTTCTGCTACAAACACGGAAAGCCCCCCCCCCCAAGGGATCAGGACTCACTGCACCAGAGCAGCCTCCACCTCTGCAGCTTTCCTCAGAGGAGTCCCCACCAGGTACATCCTGGAGGCTGCTCACCTGGACATCTGTTCACACTTTTACCAAACATAACCACCTGCCTCTGTTCCCCAAATCCCGGGCAGGGTTTGTCTCTGCAGTCTTGCAGGGCATCCAAGCCAGCCGCTAGTTTCCTTGACTGCCTCCACCCATTTCCTCAGCTTTGGGAATCAACCCAAGTGTGATGACTGCAACAGTGAAACATGAACACAGTACAGTTGTGTACACTTGCCCTAAATGAAGATGTTAGTGTATTCACTATTGCAGTCCTGGCTTCCCTCCCTCCACCCCCCTTTTTTCTTCTCTTTCCTTACAAGGGATATATTGGCATTTACTTTCTTCTGGTGGTGTTCTGCCACCAGAACCTGGCTCCTACTTGGGGGCTCATGACAGGTTAGGGCAAGAAAAACTGATGTAATGGCTTTGGCTGCCTTACTTTATACTTCTGACGACAGCAACCAACGCAGAAATACTAAGCTTCTGGTATTCTGGCTGGCCGAGGGCTACCCTGGCAGGGATAACCCAAGTGTGATGACTGCAACAGTGAATCTGCTGGCAGGTTTCCCTCAGCCAGCCTGAATAAAGTCTTGGGTCCTGCGTCTGTTGCAGTCTCCTCTTCCATGACGTCAGGGGTATAAAACATGCAGCCGACGCCATTTTATTCAGTTTTTCTTGTCCCAAATATCAGGTGCCCCCCCCCCCCCAAATGGGGAGAAAAAATATATATATATATATATATATATATATATATATATATATATATATATATATTATAAATGCACTTTTAGCAACATAAACTTTACCTTCATCTAAAAGCAAATACACCACAAAGGCTTTAGTGTATAGTGAAGGAAAGAAAAGGTATAGAAAAGGGGATGGCGGGTGGGTAACCCGGACTGGAACAGTGAATACACTCGAACTTCTACATTTATGGTAAGTGTACACAACTGTACTTTCTTAAACTGGTTTGAAGGATCTGGTTAATGTCATTAGTATTTTCGATAAATGCTTTGGGATCTTTTACATCTATCCAGGATACTACCACCAACTCAATAGATGGGACCTCAGTTTAACATCTCATATGAAGAGTGACAGTTCAAGACTGCAGCATTCTCCCGTACTGCACAAAAAGATTTACTACGTGCTGAGCCACAGAGACGTGTCAGATCCCAGTCCAAAAAAAGAAAAAAACAGGTCGCTTGCTTTAACAAAATGATAATATGCAACTTAATTTGTTTACCCTGCATTGAAACAAGTAAAGAAGTGCCCAGTTCTTGGCAAAAGAATGCAACCTTGTGCAAATCAAAATCTCTTGTAGTTGGAAGGAGCTGTAGTTGGAAGCAGCTGGAGAGGAAGGAGGAAGCTTGACATTATACAAGAAGTATGAGCAGTTTGGGAAAGCTGTCTGCAAGGGAGCCTGTTTAAAATAAACACAGTAAAGCCAGTTTAAAATGGGGAATGTTAATATTTTGTGACATAATGATAGTTTGTTCCTATTCAGCACTTAGGAATTTATCTAGTTCTCATTATTTATTCTTGTTTTTAGTGTTGGTGACCCTGATGTCTTTTTACTTTTCAGTGAAGGCACATTTTTAGTGAAGCCTTGTTCAGTTTAAAACTTTTCTCATTCTTTGCAGGCCACCAAGAAAATGTCTTGATGGAAAATCAGAGTAAACAAAGACCAGGACAAAATGGTGAGTCTTTAATCACTGTACATGGCAAACCATTAATATTTGCATTTAATATGATGGTGAGATCCTCATTTTTGTAAACTTGACGTTCTGTGAAACTAATGTGTTTTGTATCCATACGAGTCTCAAGGCTGAGAACATGGCAAAAACTTAACATTTATGTTGGTACTCAGTCCCTCACAAAAGATAACAATTCTCAAAAACATTAACACTTTTCTAATAGATCTCTGAATTTAAAAGTACTGGATTTGTAGAAACACTTTCCTCTGGATTGTTTGCCATTCTTCTAAAATCCTTTTTTTATTTATTTATTTTCCACTGTTTGACTGTACCATTTACATCGCCTCTTCCACCATCTCCCCCAACGGACTGATCTCCTTGTCGTGTAATTGGCTGTCCTGCATCATGTCACTGAGTAATGATTGTAACTGAACCCCCGAAAGCAAAAAAGATGAAAATTTTCTCCAAAGCAAACTATAGTCTCCTAAGCAATTGAAAAGTTTCAAACCCCCCCCCCCCCCACCCACCACTACCACTGTCAACATTGACTCCTATACAGAAGTGTACACAAATGGCCTGTATAAATACCTATGGAAATGTGTAGACTTGGCTGCACCTGAACGGATCAAAACAAGGTTCTCACAAACAAGCCACCATGTCTTAGATCAAGAGGGAACTGACTCAACATTGGAAGGACACCCTCCACAGCATGAACAAGCAAATTAGATGTCTTGTAAAGTCCTCTAAAGCCAATTATGAAGCTAAACTAGCATCCCTAGCGAAGGATATTCACAAGGCATCCTTTAGCTACATCAGAAATCTAAGTGGGAAGGCCCAGCTTTGTGCCTACCTTGTAGTGCCACTCGTACTGACCCTGAGGGCATCACCAACCTGCTAGCAGACAGATTTGGTGCATACCTCACCCCCCTGTCCCCACCAGACAATACCCCAAAGCATACCCTATCAGCAGTCCTCCACCTAGTAATTCCAAAGTGCGGGTCATAACCGCGCTGTCCTTGGCCAAAAGTACAACCTCTGAGACCAGATAACATCCCAGGCTGCCTACTAAATGGTCTAAAACAGGACCTAGCTGAACCACTTAGACTGCAGTTGAAGAGAGTACCAAGTACTGGCTTTGTCCCAACAGAGTGGAAAACGGTAACAGTAATTTTCTTACACAAAGGGGACCCATCAACTGACCCTGGGAACTATAAACCCATAAGTCTAACCAGCCTTATCTGCAATGCCACAGAGAATCATCATGGAACTTATCAGCAGACATAGGTGACCTTCAAACTCTTGACCCGACCCAATTTGGCTTTAAGGGCAGATCATGCTTGTTAAACCTGGTGGACTTGGAGAATTTCACCAAAGCCCTGCGTGAAGGCAAAACAGTACATACAGCCTATCTTGACTTAGCCAAGGCTTTTGATACAATCCCCCCACTCAGGCATCATCAAGAAACTCAACAGGTGGGAATTAATCCATATGTCACTAGATGGGTAGCCAAGTGACTCACCAACAAAACGCATACAGTCAAAGATGGGGATTCCACCTGTACCAGCAGACCAGTTACCAGTGGTGTACCACAAGGATCTGTGTTGGGCCCTCTGGAATCTATTTCTCAGAAGTCCAGGGTAAAATAGATGGCCTGTGGCTTACCAAGTTTGCCAATGACTGCAAATTGTGTGCAATCACTCAGTACCTCAGTGATGTTGACATACTACAAAAAGAGCTTACACAGACATGATTGGTGCCAAAGCCACAGACTTGAGCTACACACAAAATGCATTATCATCTCTTTCAGCAAAGGGGGAAGTCCCTGCAAATTTCAGTATTACCAGTAGTCCACTTGGCTCAAACCCTGTGGTGACAGTTTTGGAAACACAGGTTTCCAGCAAACTTAACTTTGATCACCATGTGTCCACGGTGGTAGAGAAAGTCTTCTATGTTGCACATCTCCTAAGTAAGGGCATCGCATCCAGAGCTAAGGATGTTAGACTCCCCTGTAGTCATCCATCATCAGACCACTAATAGAGTACAATGTTCCCTTCTATATGTACCTAACCAGACACCTGCAGCAACTGAAGAGACCTCAGAGGTTTCTCACCAAGAAAATTCAGGACCTTCAACACATGCCTACATTAACAGACTGAAGGCCCTGTCACTGTATCTGTAGGCTGCTGAGAGGTGGCTTGTGTCTGGCCTGCAGAGAGGCCCGAGATTCTGCTCTAATGGAAATGCTGCACATCCGCGAGTCAAATGGGACAGGATTCACTCACTCTAGGAATCTTAACCTAGCCGGTGACATTAACGGGACATGCTGGAGAGACCGATACAGCTCCCATAGATTGCCACTCTTCTGGAACACACTCCCAGTTCATGTAAAAAATAGAGCTCCTCAGTGACCCTAAGCTCAACTTGGACAACTGGATTGGAGACCAGAAATTTACCCCGGGGGTGTCACCTGTTCCCTGTTGGATAAGGGCAGTCGGTGCTGATCATAGACTCATGCTGCAAATGTAGACCATACATCTTGGTCAGTAAGGGAACCAGGGTATAACATGCCTAAGATTATAAAGGCTCTAGGGCCGGTAGCCTAGTAATCTATGTACCTGTTCTGAATACTTTCTACGCAATTTTTTAATCACTGATTGAAACTGCTTGCACTTGTATTGTGCACTGCAGTGTTTTTGAGGGGTTTTTTTTCACTTTTCTCCACTGTAGTGTGACCATAGAGCTGCAAACCTTTTAATTTGTTTTATAGTTTTTTTCAAGTTATACACATTGATGCTTAACAAAAAAAAAAAAAAAAAGCAATGAAGCATGACTTGGAGGGTGAGTCGATGGATCACTGGGAAAGTTGTAGGTTAAATGCTTAAGAACATCAGTACTACTCTAATAGATGTTCTCCGTGTTTCACTGTTGCAGTCATTACATTTGGGTAATCTGCTGGCAGGTTGCCCTCAGTCGGCCTGAATTCCAAAGTCTTGGGTCCTGCGTCGGTTGCTGTCTTCTCTTCATGACGTCAGGTCGTCAGGGGTATAAAACATGCAGCCGACGCCATTTTCTTTAGTCTTTCTTGCCGCACGGTGCCCAAAGCAGAAGCATTTTGCAAGTGCCAGTCGGCCGACTACTGAAATATTCGAGTTTGAGTTTCAGAACTGAAGTCTTCACTAAAGCGAAGTACACCGTTGGGGAAACTTTTTATTTGCTTTTTACTGATGTCAGAAAAAATTAATTGTATTACTTGTGGAAAGCAAATGCCTCATAAGGATTTCCATTTATACTGTATTCATTGCCTAGGCCCTGATCACAACGTGCCTGTCTGTCTGTTTTGTGCTATATTTAACCAACGCACTATTAAGCGTCTGTATATTTTTGCACCAAAGTATTTTGGAAACGGATTTAACTTCCCAGAAATGTCGTCTGATAGCAATCCGACTACCGGAGTACATAAAACAAAGAAAAGGACAGAGAAAGGCAGCCGAGATCCAAAATAGACGAAGCCTTCTCCTAAGCCAGTTTCCGGTTCGCTGGTACTCAGTGAGGTGCCTTCGCAGCCCCTGATACCCGCTAACTTCAAGTCGCAGGCCTCTACCGACACCCATGTGGAGTCCGGCATGCCGCAAGGTACTCAAAGTATTGGACCGATGGATGTATCTCCCTCGGATGGGTCCGGAGCCACTGAGCAGGCACCGGCTTCTGAGGGGGTATTCAGACCTCAACATTTGTACATCAAACCGACAGCTGCAAAACCAAAGACAAAAGCAACTTCTAAAACTAAAAAAAGGTGCATGAGCCCACGTGCACAGGCCTCTATGCCTAAAAAAACAGATTATCAAAATGTCTGAAGAACTTATTACCTTGATCAGGGGTACCCATCCCCCTCCAGGTAAGAGGCCTAGGCAAGACACTGATTATGAATCTTCAGATCAGGTTTCTATTTCTTCTGATTCCTCTTCTGAATAGGAATTATCTACACCTCTCTATGAGGATTCTGATGCTGAGGAGTCTATTCCATCTGCATTTCCTCCGGAGGATTATTCATTTGGAGAAACCTTGCATACTTTGAGGGAGCATTTTCAGTGGGAGAGTCGAGACTTCTCAGAATCAAAAAAAGGCTTAGGGATTTCCTTCTCCCTCAGCACAAGCCTTTAGACATTGTGGATGATGTGTTTTCGGAGTCAAGCTTGACCCCTGACTCCTTACCTCCGGCTCCCAGTAAGCCTGAGTGATATTACAGGGTCCCTGACTCGCATAAACTTTTATTTAGAAACCCTGCTGCTGATCCTGAAACAGTTTCACAGGGTCCAAAGGGAGTTAAGGCCTCAACAGCAAAGAATCCTACCCCTTCTGACAGAGATTTAAGGGCTCTGGACAGATGGGGAAAAAAGGTTTATACATCTGCAACCTTGGCAATCGGGGCCTTAAACTGTCAATTTCATATGCTTAAGTACCAACAACATGTTATGGGATTGCTGAAACAGAAAATTGTTGATTTCAGAATGTGCAGAAAATAAAGAATTGCAGGAATTATTGCATGCAGCTGAACAAGTTGGAAAGCATACTTTGCAATGTGGTTTTGATTCTTTAGAGGACTCCTGCAGGGCCGCAGTTACTGGATCTGTGATTAGGAGGCATGCCTGGTTAAAGGAACAAAATTTGCCTGATCATGTTAAAGCTAAATTGCTAGATGCACTTTTACAGCATGATTCTCTGTTTGGTATTAAGGCAGAAGAGGTTTTAAAGAAAATGGAAGACAAAGCGAAGTGTATGCAAACTGTTAAAGACTTCTTACAAGTGCAGCCACCAAGATTCAGTAGACACTGGCCTACAAAATATTGGTCCTTTCCTGTGTCAGAGCTCAAAGGGGCAAATCCAGACGCCCTAAGGGTTCCAGATACCAGACGCAAGACTCTTACAGGTCAAAGCAGTGGGGCACATCCACCTCCAAATCTGGAGGAGATAAAGCGCAAACCTACAGAAAGCAATCCCAGTGACGTCCCTCTGCCTACACCAAGCACTTATCTTTTGGCAGCACCCATAGGGGGAAAATTAGCACTTTTCGCTCAAAATTGGCAGTTAATAACCCAGGACAAGTGGGTACTAAACATCGTGTCACAGGGATACAGATTCCATTTCCACACTCTACCAGTGGCAAATAGTTGGCCAGATCTGCCAAAAAATCAGAGGGCAGAGGCACAGAAACAGATTGTCCCTCACGGATATGGGGGCCATTCAGACAGTACCCGAACAAGAAAAAGGACACAGTTTTTACTCAAGACTGTTCTTGGTACCCAGAAAGGACAAAGGCCTGGTAGCCAATACTGGATTTATTGATTTTGAACACATACCTGGACATTCCAAAAGTCAAAATGCTGACTTTGCAGCAGCTTCTGCCCATGCTGGGCAAGAATGATTGGCTGGTGACGTTAGACCTAAGAGGCATACCTGCATGTCCCAGTAAGACGGTCGTGCAGAAGATACCTCAGATTCAAGGCTGGCTTAATCCATTACCAATTCTCTGCACTGCCCTTTGGCTTATCTACTGCGCCCAGGGTCTTTACAGAATGCCTGGCACCAGTAATTGCATTTTGCAGACAGAGGTATACAAATATATCCTTACTTGGACGACTGTTTCATTCAAGCAGAGAACAAGGACACTCTTCTTTGACACCTGGCGTTTGTGAAAAGGCTTCTAACATGCCTAGAGTACACAATAAACAAAAGGAAATCACAACTGGTACCCTCTCAAAAGATAACATTCCTGAGTGCAAGCTTGAATACAACTGCCCAGATGGCTTGCCTCACACCAAAGGCAAAGTCAACTGATTACTTACTTCAAACTGATGGCAACAAAAACCCAGTCTTCTGCAAGACAAATTCTGCAGGCTCTGGGCTTCATGGCATCCTGCATCCTACTAATTCCATATGCAGGACTGCATATGAGGAAACTTCAGTGGTACCTAAAAAGTTTATGGAGTCAACATTCACACAGTCTGGAAACTATGATTCCTCTCATTCCCTGCCTGCAACAGGAGTTTCTATGGTGGGCAAAGGCCTGTCACCAAAACATGGGATGGCCCTTCACACTACCCACTGCCAGCCAAACATTATCAGACGCATCAGATTATGCCTGGGGGGCCCACATGGCAGGAAGATGCATTCAGGGCATATGGGCACCAAAACAAATGCATCTACATATCAATCAACCAGAAAGAGATGCTAGCTGTTCAAAATGCCCTAACAGCCTTCAGGTACTTACTTCATCCAGGACAACTACTGATAGACGGACAACACCACAGTCATGTGGTATATAAACAAGCAAATAGGCACACACTCATACCCCCTTTGTAGATTAGCCATGGCACTGCGACACAGCTTTGACCTACCAGATACATTTTCAAGCACCATTCCTGCCAGGAAAACAAAGCAGTCTGGCAGACGATTTAAGCAGAAACCTTATGGATCCTCACGAGTGGAAACTAAATCCACAAGTCTTCAGCATGATAACACAGAAATGGGGGAGCCCAGACATCTATTTGCCTCTCCTCAAAATTATCAATTGAAAAGATTCTGCACAAGGACTTATCACAGACCAGCATGGGAAGTAGTGGATGCCCTATCCTTCAGTTGGAAAAACCTATCAGTTTACGCCTTTCCTCCTCTGCCTCTTATACCCAAGATCCTCTTAAAAGTCAAACAAGAGAAGCCAAAGATTATATTAATTACCCCGGACTGGCCCTGGCAACACTGGTACCCAATCCTAAGGAACTTGTCTCAATACCCAGCTTGGACCTTGCCTCAAAGACCACAACTGCTGTCCCAGCAAAACAATCGGGTCCTGCACAGTCAACTACCGACTCTGAACCTGGCAGCATGGCTAATCATGTAATCATACAAACGACATTTCTCAGTAAAGCTGTGATGGATGTCGTTTTGGAAGCCAGAAGGCCTAGTACTAGAAAATCTTATGCTGACAGATGGAAGAGATTCTGTGCTTGGAATCAAGCACAAGGAACTGATACAGCAGAACCACATATTCCTCAGATATTATAATACTTAACTGAGATGCTTGACAAAGGCCTATCTTTCTCATCAATCAGAATCCATGCCTCTGCCATTTCGGCTCATTACAATACAGAGCCACCAATCTTTTCTCATCCTTTACTAAAGCAGTATCTTAGAGCCAACAATTTAAGCCCTCCTAGAAGATCACCATTACCTGTATGGGACCTCAATTATGTGTTGGAAAAGCTCACCCTGTCTCCATTTGAACCAGCTGCTACCGCTGATATAAAGTTCTTATCAGGGAAGACAGTTGTGCTACTAGCAATTATTTCAGCAAGTAGAGTTTCAGAGCTGCAGGCCCTCATGGCTGTAGAGACTTTTATCATATTTTACCCAGACAGGTCTCTGACGGCAAATCCTACTTTATGCCTAAGGTGGTTTCCAGTGTGGCTCTTAACCAAGCAATTCATCTGCCAACTTTTTATCCAAATCCGCAGAACAAAGGGGAGAGAATTCTGCATTCCTTGGGCGTACACAGCTAAGATTCTACTTGAGCAGGACTAAAGCTCTAAGAAAAACTGAGCAATTACTAGTGTCATATGCTGCAGGATCAGAAGGAAAGGCTATTTAAAAGTAGACGTTTCAAAGTGGATAAGCCACTGCATCCGTTTCTGCTACTTACACCATGGTAAACCTGTGCCCAAGGGCATTAGGTCTCATTCCACCAGAGCTGCAGCTACTTCAGCAGCCTTTCTCAGAGGAGTACCAACCAAAGATATTCTAGAGACCGCTACTTGGAGTTCTGTTCACACCTTTACAAAGCATTACCATTTGCCTCAGTCCAGGGCAGGCTTTGCCACTGCAGTGCTGCAGGGCCTTATAGCCGCACCAAATGCTGTTTAGCTCCAGCCTCCCAACCATAGCTTTGGGATTCTACCCAAATGTAATGACTGCAACAGTGAAACACGAAGAACATAGTACAGTTGTGTACACTTACCATAAATGTAGATGTTAGTGTATTCACTGTTGCAGTCCAGGTTACCCTCCCGCCATCCCCCTGTCATTCTAAAGTATATCTTTCCTTCCCTATCTTCTACAGCCTATTTGGTGTATTTGGAATTCAGGCCAACTGAGGGCAACCTGTCAGCAGATTACCCAAATGTAATGACTGCAATAACATCTACATTTATGGTAAGTGTACACAACTGTACTTTTCACTGTTGCAGTCATTACATTTGGGTAATCTGCTGGCAGGTTGCCCTCAGTCGGCCTGATTAATGAAGTCTTGGGTCCTGCGTCAGTTGCTGTCCCTTCCAAGACGTCCGGTCGTCAGGGGTGTAAAACATGCAGCCGATGCCATTACATCAGTCTTTCTTGCCACGCGGTGCTTGAAGCAGAAGCAGTTCGCAAGTGCCAGTCGGCCGACACCTGAAATTTGTTTGAGTTTCAGAACCGAAGTCTTCCAACTAAAAGCCAAGTACCCCGTTGGGGGAAATTTTCTTGCTCCTTACCAATGTCAGTAAAAGTTAATAATTGCATTACTTGTGGGATGCAAATACCTCATAAAGATTTTCGTTTGTACTGTATTCCTTGCCTAGGCGCTGATCATAACATGCCTTGTCTGTTTTGTGCTAGATTTAATCAATACACTATTAAACATCGGTATATTTTTGCTTCTAAATATTTTGGCTCCCGATTTAACTATCCAGAAATGACGTCTGTTAGCAATCAGACTACCAGAATACCTAAAAAAACGCAAAGAAAGAGACAGGCCGTCTAGGTCCAAAACTGACTACGCTTCTCCTAACCCAGTCGCTAGTTCGCCGGTACTCAGTGAGGCACTTTCGCAGCCCCTGATGCCCGCTACTTTTGATTCGCAGGCCTCTACTGACACCCATTCAGAGTCCGGTATGCCGCGAGATGCTTTAAGTATTGAACCCGTGGATGTCTCTACCTTAGATGGGTCCAGAGCCGCTGTGCAGGCACCGGCTTCTGAGAGGGTTTTCAGGCCTAAAGATTTGTATATTAAACAGACGCCATCTTCAAAACTAAGGCAAAAATCTACTGTGTCTAAAAAGCCGACGCTTGGGCCACGTGTGCAGGCCCCTATGCCTAAAAAGCAAATGATCAAAATGGCTGAAGATTTAATTACTTTGATCAGGGGTAGCCAACCCCCTCCTGCTAAGAGGCCTAGGCAAGACATTGATTATGAATCCTCTGATCAGGATTCTATTTCTTCTGATTCTTCTACTGAACAGGATTTATCTATACCTACATATGAGGACGACGCAGAAGATTCCATTTCTTTTGCTCCTCCCCCTGAGGATTTCTCTTTTGGAGAAATTTTACATACCTTAAGGGAACATTTCCACTGGGAAAGTCAGGACTTCTCTGAATCTAGAGAGAGACTTGGGGATTTTCTTCTTCCTCAGCATAGGCCTTTGGCTATACCTCCTGTTCTAGACATTGTCAATGTTTTTTTTCAAAATCTAGTATGGCTCCTGATTCTCTGCCACTAGCTTCTAGTAAGCCAGACAGACACTACAGGGTTCCTAACTCCCACAAATTCCTCATCAAAAATCCTACTGCTGATCCTGAAACCATTTCTCAGGTCCCAAGGGCATTAAGGCCACTACTGCTAAAAATCCTACCCCTTCTGATAGAGATTCCAGGGTGCTGGATAGATGAGGTAAGAAGGCTTACACGTCTGCAACCTTGGCAATGAGGGCTTTAAACTGTCAATTTCATATGCTTAAATGTCAACAGCATATCATGGGACTACTTAAACAGAAAATTATGTTAATCTCTGTGTGGAAAATAAAGATTTGCAGGATTTATTACATTCAGCTGAACAAGTTGGAAAACATAATTTGCAATGTGGTTTTGATTCCTTGGAGGCCTCTTGCAGGGCTGCTGTAACTGGATATGTGCTAAGAAGGCATGCTTGGCTCAAAGAGCAAACTCTGCCTGACCATGTTAAAGCAAAATTGTTGGATGCTCCTTTACAACAGGACGGTCTCTTCGGTAATAAGCCTGAAGAAGTGTTAAAGATGGAAGATAAACCTAAATCTATGCAAACTGTGAAAGCTTTCTTGCACGTTTAACCTCCAAGATTTAGTAGGCACCGGCCTACCAAGAACTGGTCCTTTCCAGTCCCTTCGAGAGCCACTCATGTCAAAGCCAGACATTCCAAATGCTCCAGGTTTCAGTCACAAGGAACTTTTAGAACAGAACAATGGGGTGTCTCCACCTCCAAATCTGGAAACAACAAGGCACCTCCCTATGGTAAACAGTCTCAATGACTTCCCTCTACAGTCACCAAGCACTTACCTTTTAGCCGCCCCTTTGGGGGGAAAGCTGGCACTTCATGCACGAAACTGGCAACTTATTACCCAGGACAAATGGGTTTTAAATATAGTATCCCAGGGATACAGATTTCATTTCCACACATTGCCAATCCCAAATGGATGGCCAGATCTGCCCCCAAATCAGTGGGCAGAGGCCCAGAAACGAGTTATGTCCTTCATGAACACTGGGGCTATTCAACCAGTGCCAGAAGAGGAAAAGGGACAAGGTTTCTATTCAAGACTTTTCCTGGTACCCAGAAAAGACAAATCATGGCATCCAATTCTGGACTTATCCACTCCATTTCTGGACATTCCAAAATTCGAGATGCTGACTCTTCAACAGTTACTGCCTATGCTAGGCAAAGATGCCTGGTTGGTAACTCTCTAGACTTGAGGCTTACCTGCATATTCCAATTAGGGAATCTTGCAGAAGATACCTCTGCTTCAAAGCAGGCTACTTGCATTACCAGTTCTCTGCACTGCCCTGTGGCTTATGTACTGCACCCAGGGTCTTCGCAAAGTGCCTGGCTCCAGTATTTGCACTTTGCAGGCAAAGAAATATTCAAATATATCCATACCTGGACGATTGTCTAATTCATAGATTCATAGATTAGTACTAAGCTAACTGCCCTTGCAAGCCATTTGAAGCCTAGCCAATTATCCCTTGTGAGACTCGAACCCTCCACTTTCTGATAATAAGGCAAACACCTTAACTATTAGGCCACAGAAAACAAGGACATTCTTCTAAAGCATCTGGTGTTTGTAAAAAGGGTTCTAACTTGTCTAGGGTACACCATAAACGAAAAGAAATCACAACTGCTACCCTCTCACAAAATTACATTCCTGGCTGCAAGCTTGAATACAACTGCCCAGATGACTTGCCTTACGCCAGAAAAGCAAATTCAATTGGTGACTTCCAACAGGTGGCCACAAAAACTCTGATATTTGCAAGACAAATTCTGCAAGCCTTGGGGTTCATGGTCTCCTGCATTCTTCTAATTCCATATGCAAGACTGCATATGAGGAAACTTCAATGGTACTTAAAAAGTTTATGGGGTCAACATTGTCACAGCCTGGAAACAATGATTTCTATCATACCTTGCCTGCAACTAGAGTTCTTATGGTGGGAAGAGGCCTGCCACTAAAATAAGGGACTGCCATTCACTCCACCCCCTGCCGCCCAAACCCTAACTACAGACTCATCTGACTATGCTTGGGGTGCTCATCTGGCAGGAAAGTGCATTCAGGGCAAATGGAGCAAATCAAATGCACCTTTGTCAATCAGAAAGAGATGGTAGCTGTACAGAATGCACTGACAGCCTTCAAGGACTACCTTCATCCAGGACAACTAATGATACAGCACAGTTATGTGGTATATAAGCAGGGGGTACACATTCCTACCCCCTTTGCAGACTAGCCATGGCATTGTGGAACACTGCCTTGACCTACCAAATACAACTACAAACTCAATTCCTGCCAGGAAAGCTAAATACTCCGGCAGATGAACTAAGCAGAAATCTTATGGACCCACACGAATGGAAACTGGAACCACAAGTTTTCAGCATGTTGACACGCAAATGGGAGAGTCCAGACATAGTTCTGGGGTGAGACAAAAAGATCGATCAGTTGGACAAATTCTGCACAAGAATTCATCACAAAAAAGCTTGGAAAGTGGATGCTCTATCATTCAGCTGGAAAAACCTATCAGTCTATGCTTTTCCCCCTCTGCCCTCCAAAGTTCTACTAGAAGTCAGATCGGATAAACCAAAAATGATGGTTTGCTCCAGACTGGCCTTGCCAACACTGGTACCCACTCCTGCACAATGTGTCACACCATCCTCCCTGGCACCTGCCTCAGACATCTTACCTACCGTCTCAGCAGAACTACCAGATTCTGCACTCTCCGCTCCAAACTTTGAATCTTGCAGCGTGGCTAGTCACCTTATTTCACCCTTGTCATCCCTCAGCAAACCTGTGATGGATGTCATTTTGGAGGCTAGAAGGCCTAGTACTAGAAAATCTTCTGCTGACAAACGGAAAAGATTCTGTGCCTTGAACCATTCACAAGGAATAAGCACAGCAATGCCCAATATTCCTCAGATTCTGCAATATTTAACTGAGATGCTTCACAAGGGCCTATCTTTTTCTTCCATAAAATTCCATGCCTCGGCCATTTCAGCTCATTACCACACAGAACCTCCCCTCTTCTCTCATCCTCTGCTAAAGCAGTTTCTCAGAGGAGCCAAAAATGTAAGACCTCCCAGGAGAGCGCCAACTCCTGCATGGGACCTAAAAACTCACTCTCCCTCCTTTCGAGCCAGCTGCTACTGTGGACCTAAAATATCTCCCCTAGAAAACAGCTTTCCTTTTAGCAGTCACTTCAGCTAGAAGGATTTCAGAATTACAGGTTCTTGGCAGTGGAGCCTTTCATTATTTTTCATCCAGACATGGTGGCTCTCAGGACCAATCCATCTTTCATGCCTAAGGTGGTATCCAGTGTGGCTCTTAATCAGACCATTCATCTGCCAACATTTCTTTCCCAATCCACTGAACAAGGATTAGCGGATTCTGCATTCTTTGGATGTACACAGACTACTTGGATTCTACTCACAGGACAAAATCTCTAAGAAAATCTGAACAACTATTGGTGGCATTTGCTGCAGGGGTGGAGGGAAAGGCCATTTCAAAGCAGACCATTTCCAAATGGATAAGCCATTGTATTAGTTTCTGCTGTAATCACCATGGTAAACCTACCCCCAAGGGGGTCAGATTTTATTCCACCAGGGCTGCATCTACTTCTGCAGCCTTTCTCAGAGGGGTTCCTACCAGAGACATCCTAGAAGCTGCTACCAGGAGCTCAGTTCATACATTCAAACATTACCATTTACCTCTCCTCTAAATCCAGAGCTGGCTTTGCCACTGCTGTCCTGCAGGGTCTTATAGCTGCTCCTAATGCTGTATAAATCCATCCTCCCAACCATAGCTTTGGGATTATACCCAAATCTAATGACTGCAACAGTGAAACACGAAGAACATAGTACAGTTGTGTACACTTACCATAAATGTAGATGTTCTTCGTGCTTCACTGTTGCAGTCATTACACTTGGGTTATCCTGCTGGCAGGCTACCCTCAGTCGGCCTGAATTCCAAAGTCTAGGTCCGGTGTCTGTTGCTGTCGTCTCTTCCCTGACATCAGTGCGCCAGAGGTATAAAAGATGCAGCCAATGCCATTTTCTTCGGTCTTTCTTGCAGCGCGGTACCCGAAGCATAAGCAGTTCACAAGTGCCGGTCGGCCGACTCCTGAGATTTTCTTGTTCGAATTTCAGATCCAAAGTCTTCATTAAAAGCTAAGTACCCCCGTTGGGGAAACTTTTTTCTTGCTCCAGACCGATGTCAGAAAAAGTTAATTGTATTTCTTGTAGGAAGCAAATACCTCATAAGGGCTTTCATTCTTACTGTATTCCTTGCCTAGGCCCTGACCACGACGTTGCTAGTTTTCGGTTTTGTGCTAGATTTAATCAACGCACTATTAAGCATAGGTACGATTTTGCATTACACTATTTTGGCAGAAGATTTAATTATACCATGTCGTCGGATAGCCATCCGTCTACAGGAATTCACAAGAAACAAAAAGAAAAAGAGAAGGCCAGGCATCCTAGGTCCAAAACCGACTAGGCTTCCTCTAAGCCAGTCGCTGGTTCTCAGCGAGGCACCTTCGCAGCTCCTGACGCCCCCTACTTTAGACCTGCAGGTCGCTACAGACTCCCACATGGAGTCACCTAGGCTGCTGGAAGGTCAAAGTATTGGACCTTCGGAGACCATTCCCTCAGATGGGTCCAGAGCCGCTGAGCAGGCATCGGCTTCTGAGGGTGTTTTCAGACTAACTCAATTATACATTTAAACCACTTCAGCTTCAAAGGCAAAGACTAAAGCGCCCTTAAAGACAGAAACAAGTGCAACAGCCTCATGGACAGGCCTCCATACCCAAAAAACAGATGCTCAAAATGGCCGAAGACTTGATTACTTTGATCAGGGGTTCCCATCCCCCTCCTGATAAAAGGCCTAGGCAAGAGGCAAAATATGAATCTTCAGATCAGGTTTCCATTTTATCCAATTCCTCTTCTGATCAGGAATACTCTCTTCCTCCTTATGAGGATTCTGATGCTGAAGAATCTATCCCTTCAGCCTCTCCGCCTGAGGATTATTCTTTTGGGAAAACCTTGTATACTATGAGGGAGCATTTCCATTGGGAGAGCCAAGACTTTTCAGAATCTAAGAAAAGGCTCAGAGACTTCCTTTTACTACCACAACACAGGCCCCTAGCTATTCCACCTGTTAAACATTTTGATTTATTTTCAGAGTCCAGTCTGACCCCTGACTCCTTACCTCCAGCTCCTGTTAAGCCGGACAGGTACTACAGGGTCCCTGACTCTCTAATTCCTTTTCAAAAACCTTGCTGCTGACCCAGAAACCATCTCTCAGGGTCCCAAAGGGGGTCAAGGCTTCTGCTGCAAAAAAACCCTACCCCCTCTGACAAGGATTCTAGGGCATTGGACAGATGGGGAAAAAAGATTTACACTTCCGCAACCTTGGCTATAAGGGCTTTAAATTGTCAGTTTCATATGCTCAAATATCAGCAGTGTATTGCATCACTGCTTAAACAGAAAATGTTGGCTAATTCTGAATGTGCAGAAAACAAAGAAATGCAGGATTTATTGCATGCAGCTGAACAAGTTGGAAAGCATACTTTGCAATTTGGTTTTGATTCTTTGGAGGCCTCCTGCAGAGCCGCTGTGACGGGCTCTGTCATCCGGAGACGTGCTTGGTTAAAGGAACAAACTCTGCTTGATCATGTCAAAGCAAAATTATTAGATGCCCCATTACAGCATGATACTTTGTTTGGTGTTAAAGCAGAAGAGGTGTTAAAGAAAATGGAGGACAAAGCTAAATCTATGCAAACGGTTAAGGATTTCTTACAGGTTCAGCCTCCAAGATTTAGCAGACACTGGCCTACAAAGAATTGGTCCTTTCCAGTGTCAGACCACAAAGGGGCAGATACAGACGCCCAAGAGGCAGATCCTAGCCCCAAGGCTCATACAGGTCTAAACAATGGGGTGCCTTCTACCTCCAAAAGTGGAGAAGACAAATCACAACCATACAGGAAACAGTCCCAATGACTTCCCCCTGCCTGCACCAAGCACTTATCTTCTGGCAGCACCTTTAGGGGGACAACTAGCACTTTTTTCTCAAAACTGGCACATAACCCAGGACAAATGGGTCTTAGTGTCACAAGGCTACAGGTTTCACTTCCATACCCTGCCAAGGACAAACGGTTGGCCAGACCTGCCAAAACATCAATGGGCACAGGCACAAAAGCAAATCTCATCCCTCATGGACATGAGGGCCATTCAGCAACTACCAGAGCAAAAGCAGGAACAAGGATTTTATTCAAGACTGTTTTTGGTACCAAGAAAGGACACGACCTGGAGACCAATACTAGACCTGTCTATTATAAACACATTTCTGGATTTACCAAAATTCAAAATGTTGACTCTACAGCAACTTCTGCCCATGCTGGGCAAGAAGGCTTGGCTGGTGACTTTAGACCTAAAAGAGGCATACCTGCATGTCCCAATCAGATAAACATGCAGAAGATACCTCAGATTCAAAGCTGGCTCAATGCACTACCAATTCTCTGCACTGCCCTTTGGCTTATCTACTGCACCCAGGGTCTTCACAAAGTGCCTGGCACCAGTAATTGCATTCTGCAGAGGAATACAAATATATCCTTACTTGGACGACTGCCTCATTCAAGCAGAGAACAAGGACATTCTACTACAGCATCTGGCGTTTGTAAAGAGATTTCTAACAGGCCTAGGGTACACAGTCAATGAAAAGAAATCAAAACTAGTACCCTCTCAAGAGAGAATATTCCTGGGTGCAAGCTTAAATACAACTGTCCAGATGGCTTATTTCACCCCAAACAAATAAAGGCAACTGACTACCTATTTTAACCTCTTGGCAACAAAGGCCCAGTTATCTGCAAGAAAAATTCTGCAGGCTCTTTTGGGCTTTGGGCTTCATGGCATCTTGCATTCTACTAATTCCATATGCGAGACTGCATATGAGGAAACTTCAATTGTACCTAAGAAGTGTTTGGACTCGACATTGCCACAGCCTGGAAACTATAATTACCCTCATTCCCTGCCTGCAAAAGAAGTTTTGTTGGTGGGTGAAGGCTTGTCACCAGAACAAGGGACAGCCATTCACTTTACCCCCAGCCAGGCAGACATTAACAACGGATGCATCAGATTATGCCTGGGGGGCCCACATGGCAGTAAGATGTATTCAAGGAACATGGTCCGCAAACCAAATGCATCTACATATCAATCAAAAAGAGATGCTAGCTGTCCAGAAAGCCCTGACAGCCTTCAAGGACCTACTTCATCCGGGACAACTAGTGATAGACTGACAACACCACGGTCATGTGGTATATAAACAAGCAGGGAGGCACTCATTCTTACCCCTTTTGCAGACTAGCCATGACTCTGTGGGACACGGCTTTGACTTACCAGGTACATCTGCAGACACAATTCCTGCCAGGAAAGATAAATACTCTGGCAGACGAACTAAGCAGAAACTTCATGGATCCCCACGAGTGGAAATTGGATCCACAAGTCTTCAGCATGATAAGGAAATGGGGATGCCCGGATATAGATCTGTTTGCCTCTCCTCACAACTACCAACTAAAACGATTCTGCACAAGGACTTATCACAGACAAGCATTGAAAGTGGACGCCCTATCTTTCAGCTGGAAAAGCTTAGCAGTATATGCCTTTCCTCCACTGCCTGTCCTCCCCAAGGTACTCCTAAAGGTACTCCTAAAGGTCAGCAAAGAGAAGCCAAAGATGATACGGATTGCCCCAGACTGGCCCCGCCAGCACTGGTACCCAATCCTAAGGAACTTGTCTCAATGTCCGGCTTGGAGCTTGCCTCAAATACCTAATCTACTGTCCCAACAAAACAATCGGATCCTGCACAGCCAATTAAAGACCTTAAATCTGACAGCATGGCAGATAATGTAGTAATGCAAAATGCGCCTCTCACTAAAGCTGTAACGGATGTCATTTTGGAGGCTAGAAGGCCTAGTACCAGAAAATCTTACACTGGAAAATGGAAGATTCTGTACTTGGAACCAGGCACAAGGAATTGACACAGCTGTACCAAATATTCCTCAGATTTTGCAATACTTAACTGAGATGCTGGACAAAGGCCTATTCTTTTCAACAATCAAAATTCATGCCTCTGCCATTTTGGCTCATTACAATACAGAGCCACCAATCTTTTCTCCTCCGCTGTTAAGGCAGTACCTCAGAGGAGCCAAAAACTTAAGGCCTCCAAGACTATCGCAAATACCTGCATGGGACCTCAATTATGTTTTGGAAAAACTCACCCTGCCTCCTTTTGAGCCAGCCGCTACAGTTGATATAAAGTTTTTATCTTGGAAGACAGCTCTGCTCCTAGCAATAACCTCTGCAAGACTAGTCTCAGAGCTACAGGCACTCATGGCTGTGGAACATTTTATCATTTTTTATCCAGACAGGGTTTCTCTGAGGACAAACCCGACATTTATGCATAAGGTAGTGTCCAGTGTGGCCCTTAACCAAACTATTCATCTGCCTACTTTTTATCCAAACCCACAGAATAAGGGGGAGAGAATTCTGCATTCTTTGGACATAAGACAGCTACGTTTCTACTTGAACAGAACCAAAGCTTTCAGAAAGACAGAGCAACTACTAGTGGCATATGCTGCAGGATCACAAGGAAAGGCTATCTCAAAGCAGACAATTTCAAAGTGGATAGGCCACTGCATCCGTTTCTGCTATTCACAACATGGCAAGCCAGTGCCTAAGGGCATTAGGCCACATTCAACCAGAGCAGCAGCCACTTCAGCAGCCTTCCTCAGGGGATTACCAACCAAAGACATTTTAGAAGCTGCAACCTGGAGTTCAGTGCACACCTTTACAAAGCACTATGATTTACCACTCTACTCTAAATCAAGGGCAGGCTTTGCCACTGCAGTTCTGCAGGGTCTCATAGCCGCTCCTAATGCTATTTAGTTCCAGCCTCCCATCCTTAGCTTTGGGATTCAAACCAAGTGTAGTAACTGCAACAGTGAAACACAAAGAACATAGTACAGTTGTATACACTTACCATAAATGTAGATGTAGGGTGTATTCACTGTTGCAGTCCAGGTTATCCACCCACCATCCCCCATATCTTTGCTGCAATTTATCTGCTCTTCCCTAACCTATACAACCTATGTGGTGTATTTGCTTATAGATGAAGATATATATATTTTGGTGCATGCATGTTTTATTGGCATATTTTTAGCCTACCCTTTGGGGGCACCTGACATCTGGGCAAGAAAAACTGAAGAAAATGGCGTTGGCTGCATCTTTTATACCCCTGGCACACTGACGTCAGGGAAGAGGCGACAGCAACCGATGCCGGACCTAGACTTTGGAATTCAGGCCTACTGAGGGTAGCCTGCCAGCAGGATAACCCAAGTGGTAATGACTGCAACAGTGAATACACTCTAACATCTACATTTATGGTAAGTGTACACAACTGTACTTTACCCACCCTCCAGCCCCCTGTTTTTCTCTTACTATACCTCTCCTTTCTTTTACTATGCTTAAAAGCCTTTTGGTGTATTTGCTTTTGTTTGGAGGTATATTTTTTGTGTTTTAACTTGTATACACACTAATATATATATATATATATATATATATATATATATATATATATATATATATATATATATATATCCCCATTTGGAGGGGCACCTGACATCTGGGGCAAGAAAAACTGATGTAATGGCATCGGCTGCATGTTTTATACACCTGATGTCATGGAAGAAGGGACAGCAACCGACGCAGGACCCAAGACTTTAATCAGGCCGACTGAGGGCAACCTGCCAGCAGATTACCCAAATGTAATGACAGCAACAGTGAGTACACTCGAGCATCTACATTTATGGTAAGTTTACACAACTGTACTTTCCCCAGATTGCAGCAGGTCCTGAAGCCTGAAATTACAGCAAATTTCTTTTTTGGGGAGTGGAATTAAAACAAAATAATTAAAAAAAAAAAAAAAAAAAAATACATACATGTTTCTCTTCTATAATTCTTGTCCCTTGCAACTCTGGTTCCCTATCTAGCAATGTGTTCCCAGGTCAGAAAGGAGTCATTTAATCTACCTTCCTTATTTTACCTACTCTCTCAGACCTACCTTTGCTATATCCTTCCATGCCTAAACTTGTACACATCTTCCCTTTTGAAAGTAGAGACTGCTTTCTTATCCCAATATCTAAAAATGTCTTGTCAGAGTGCATGACTCTTTCAAAAGATTTATGTATTTACAACTGCGGTGGTGGTGCTGCAGTAGCTTTGTCGCCTCACAGTCAGGCGTTGTCCTGTTCGATTCTCAGCTAGACCGTCTTCTGTGTGGAGACATGCTTGAATGGGCGTACCTTAGTTGAAGGTTGTGCGTCAGGGCCGCCAACGCGGCACATAAAAATCCACTGCCAATCATTAGCGGACCAGAGTTCTGCTGTGGCGACCCCTAACTGGGAAAAGCCGAAAGCCTCAACATTTGTTTACTAGGATGGTCCAGCTGGGCAAAAGCCCACTTTTAACGGAGGCCCAGGGAGAATTGTTTCAAATAAAACAATGCAAGGCATAAGTTACATTCTTGAGAGAAATTATGCATACATTGAACGTAAGTAGTCAGTTTAACAGAGCCAGTAAAAAGAGAGGGTGGCTTTTACTTCCAATTTGCTTTAATTTAGTTAGTAGCAGCAGAGACTCAATATAGAGAGATGGAGGGGGAACTGAAATGTGAGGCAGGAGGTGGGAGGTTGTAAGGATACGGGGAGAGTATAGCAAACGAAGGCAGAGAAAGGGATAGCCTGTTCCCTTTGTGTGGGCTTCCATTTCCTCATACTGCACTCAGTATTCACTTTGCTTTTTTTCCAGTGGAGCTGAATCAGTACTGCACAGTGGTGTTTTCGCTTGGGTTTAATGAGGCTTAATAGTTGAGGTGCATGAATGCCACTGAAAATTTTCTCAGCCAGAGATGGTCAGAAAATTCAGATTTCCTCTAATTTTTCCAATCAAAATGAGAGGTTCAGGTATCTAGGCAACTAGACATTTCACTGTGGTACATTTGGTTGGAGACACATGGCTGAAGTGACATTCAGCTGCAGACACATGGCTGAAGTGACATTCAGCTGCAGAGAAATATGGCTGTTGCAAATTCCATTAGCAAAGAAAAGATTGCAGTGCCATGCCCACAAGTTCAATAACCAAATGCATTGGGGCTGGGGGATAATGTCCATGGCCTGCAAGGCAACATGAGACAGCAGGCGGTATGACCGCCACCAACAGCAGGCTAGCCAGTGGGTATATTTCAGTGGCAATAAAAATGCAGTGCAGAGTGGGCAGTGTCTTCATAATTGGAGTGTGTGTGTGGAGCACTACCCTCTTCACAGCATCTTGGGAACATTACCTAAAATACATATTGTAACATAAATGTGACTACAGTAGCATGCAGGATTTCCTCCATGTTGCAGCATTCTTCTGCATGTTGTAGTTATATAAGCATGTACTGTACACTGAGCACAACACTCGTTACTACTTCTGCCCTTATGAACTTGGTTATTAAAGCTATTGGCATGGCAATGTATGCTTCCTGCCATGCAAGTTCCTTGGCCTGTTCTGTGAAGGCCCATTTGTCAGCCATTTCTGCTAGTCTGCCCTTGAATTGTCCTGTGGCTTTTTGTTTTGAGGTTAAATTATTAAAGGCAGCCTGCATCTTAAACATCTAAGGGAACCTATTCGTCATTCTCCTTGGGACCTTAACTTTGTTGTGGAAAAACTGACTCTGACTCCTTTTGAGCCTACAGATTCTGCTACTTTGCAGCAATGTACCTGGAAGACTGTCTTGTTGCTGGCTCTTAATTCTACTCAAAGGGTTTCTGAGCTTCAGTTCCTGTAGCCGTTCCTCCTTTTATGGTTTTTCACAGGTGCATGGTGTCTCTTCATACTAATCCTTTTATGCGCAAGGTGGCAAATGAGTTGTTCTTTAATCAGTCAGTACAGCTCCCGTCATTTTTTTCCCCTTCTTTGCAGTCTGTTAGTGATAGGATCTTGCATACCTTGGATTTGCACTGGCAGCTCAGGTACTATTTGGCTAAAACTAAGGCCATTCATAACTCTGTCCAATTTTTTTATTTCTTTTCATCCTAGGACATTTGGTGTGGCTGTTTCTAAGTAAATGTCTCTTGGATATCTAAGGCCATTTCTGTTTGTTGTTTTCATGGCATGTCTTTGTCTACTTCTGTTGGAGCTCATTCCACTTGGGCTGTTGGCTCTTCTGGTGCTTTCTTCACAGGGTTGGATACCAATTCCATTCTTGAAGCTGCTGCTTGGTCTTCAGTGCATACCTTTAAGCATTATAAAATGGATATGATCTCTAGAGCCAGAGCAGGATTTGCTAGAGGAGCTCAACCTTCCACCTCCCATTCTGTTTCTTGAGCTTTTTTATTCCCCCTGTAGTAAAGAATACTACATCGATGTAGAAGGACATACTACAGTAGATGTCCCTCTCTTCACTGTTGCAGTATTTGCTTGCTTCTTCCTTCTAACCCCCCCCCCCCCTTGTTGGTTCTAGTTTTTGTTTTGGATTCCCTTCTGGCTGGGGCTCTCCCGCCTTTTTTCCTACATTTTCTCCTCCTGGATGTGCATAGACTCCTTTGTCCTGTGGATGCTGTTCTCATTTGGGCAGTTCAGTTCTGTGTAACTGCATCCGTATGTCACCTTTTAGCCCTACATCCTGTATGGGGAACATAGTATGATGTATGGTGCATGCAAGATCATAAGGCTTTAGTATACTGGCTGGACATTAGGATATCCTGAACAGGCAATCCCTATAGTAAGGAATGCTGCAACAGTGAAGAATAACTTCTATGGTAAGATCTGACATAACTGTAGTTTCCTAGTATCTTTGTATTCTGTAAACCAGTGTGTGGCAAAACATTGACCTGGCTAGTAGTAGTCCACACATGAGGAATTCTTAGGGGTTCTGTCTCATACTGGGATTTGAATTTTGTTCTGGAGTTCTGTATTCTCATAATTTGATTCTGCAAGCTGTTTAGTAACATGAGGTTTATTTTCTGGAAAAGTTTGTAAGTAAATCTCGATGTCCTTCAAGAATGCAACTGCAGTCCTGACATATGGGTTGTCCTGCCTCAGGCAGCCCTTCGGTCGGCCGGATTCCAAAGTCTGGGTCTGGCGTCGGCTGATGTCGCCTCTTCCCCGACGTCAGAGCGGCTGGGGTATAAAAGCATCAGCCGACGCTATCTTCTTCTTTCTTGCCGCGCGGTGCCCGAAGTAGAAGCGGTTCGCAAGTGCCGGTCGGTTAGCTCCTGTGTTTTCAGTTACTGAAGTCATCAAAAAGCTAAGTAACCCCTTTGGGGAACATTTTTCTTGCCTCAGCCGATGTCAGAAAAAATTGAAAAGGTTAATAATTGTTTGTCTTGTGGTAAACAAATACCTCATAAGGACTTCCATTCTTACTGCCTTCCCTGCCTGGGCCCAGACCACGACATCTCGGCCTGTGCTGCCTGTGCTTGCTTTAATAAGCGCACACTCGGGCGCCGGGCAGAATTTGCCTAAGATTTTTTTGGCGAAAATTACACTTATATCATGCCGTCGGAACAACCGACAGCACATATTTCCAAAAAAACGCAAGGACCGGGACCGACATACTCAGCCAGCATCGTCCACCGATACCACGCCTAAGCCTTCCGCGAGTGCATCGGTCCCTTCGGAGGTGGTAATTCTACCGCTCCAGGCCGACGACACCGCTTTACCGCGTACTTCGGTCCCGGAGGTTTCCCCGGTGCCGGTTGTTGATTTTCCTCCCGAAACCGAAGCTCAAGATTTACCTGACACCATACCAGTGGATAAAGTTACTCCTGCACGTGGGGCAGCTAGGCCTCCGGTCTCCATGTCCATCAAGGCCTACACACGTGCTAAGGCTGCCAGCCAGGCTAAGGCCCATCCTCCTAAAACTTTTTCCCAGGGCCCCTCTTCTGATAAACAGATCATGACCCTAGCTGCAGATCTAATCTCTCTAATCAGAGGTTCTCAGTCGCATCCAGACAGAGGTTCTCAGCCTCCTGCAGATAAAAGGCCTAGGACTGAGCAGACAGATACCCTCTCTTCGGATGAAGCCTCTAGGGATTCAGAGCACTCAGATACCCAGGAAGAATCCTTCCAGGCCTACGAGGACTCTGATGCTGAGGAATCAATTCCTTCTGCCTCTCCTCCAGAGGATATTTCTTTCGGAGAAGTTCTCCACTCCATGAGAGAACATTTTCAGTGGCAGGGTCAGGAATTTTCTGACTCCAGGAAAAGGCTACATACCTTCCTTAAGTTACCCCAGCACAGACCATTAGCTATTCCTCCAGTGTTGGATGTCTTGGATGATGTATACTCAGACTCTAGTGCTTCCCCTGATTCTCTCCCTCCTGCTCCTGTCAAGCCAGACAGATATTACAGGGTTCCTGAAACTCATAAGCATCTCTTTAAGGCCCACTCTGTGGATCTAGAAACTATTTCTCAGGGGCCCAAAGGAGTGGCTACTTCTCTGCCAAAAACCCTTTGCCCACAGACAGGGAATCAAGGTCCCTGGAGAGATGGGTCAAAAAAGTTTATACCTCTTCCACCCTTGCCATGAGGTCACTTAACTGTCTTTCATATGTTTCAGTACCAGGATTACTTAATGGATGATTTGCAGAAAGTTAGCCTCTCCTGAGCCTATAGATAGAAAGGCATTGCAGGATTTGGTTCATAACGCTCAGCAGGTTAGCAATCATTTCCTTCAGTGTGGTTATGATACATTGGAAGCTTCATGTAGGGCAGCTATGACAGGGGCCGTTATACGTAGACATGCTTGGCTGAAAGAACAGCCACTGCCAGACCATGTTAAAGTAAAGCTCCTAGATGCACCTCTGGAAAAACAGCTTTTTGGTGCTAATGCACAGGATGTGTTGAAGTCTATTGAGGAAAAGGCTAAATCAGTACAGACAGTCAAGGATTTCCTCCAGGTTCAGCCACCAAGGTTCAGCAGGAATTGGCCTTCAAAGAATTGGTCCTTTCCAGACACTGACAAGTTTCAAAGGGGAACAAACAGGCGTGCTCGAGGTAGAGGGCAATACCGAGGCTCCTACAGGGGCCACCAATGGCAGCCACCAAATCAGAGAAGTGGCGCAGGGAGTTCAGCTGCACCACAGGGACAATCACAATGAATTGACTTTCACTCCGCCGGCCAAGGCTCAAAGAGAAGCACCTCTAGGCGGAAAATTATCCTTATTCTCAAAGAACTGGCACATTTTAACCAAGGACAAATTGATTCTGGACCTAGACAAAGGTTACAGGTTCCACTTCCACACCTTACCAATGAGACAAGGCATGCCAAATCTGCCACAAAATCAAAGGGCAGAGGCACTCGTACAAGTTTCAAAGCTGTTACAAATAAAAGCAATAGAAAAGGTTCCTCCTCAGGAACAAGGCCAGGGATTCCATTCAAGACTGTTCCTTGTTCCAAGAAAAGAAAAGCAATGGAGACCTATACTGGACTTGTCCGCTCTAAACACTTTTCTCATTGTGCCAAAATTCAAAATGCTGACTTTACAGCAACTCCTTCCCATGCTGGGCAAGGGGTCTTGGCTGGTTACTCTGGACCTCAAGGAGGCATACCTGCATGTCCCAATCAGACACAGTTGCAGAAGATACCTCAGATTTCTTGCAAGGTCAAAGCATTATCAATTCTCAGCATTGCCGTTTGGCTTATCTACTGCACCCAGAGTATTCACGAAATGCCTGGCATCAGTAGTTGCACATTGCAGGCTCCAGGGGATTCAAATATACCCTTACCTGGACGACTGCCTTATACAAGTAGACAGCAAAGAAACCTTGATAAGAAACTTGGACTCATTCAATTACTACAGGCTTTGGGATACACAGCCAACATTCAAAAATCAAGACTACTGCCATCCCAACAGATTATTTTTCTAGGAGCCAAATTGGACACACAATCACAAATGGCTTTCCTCACAGAGGAGAAACAAGAACATTTACCAGATTACTTCAAAAGCCTAGCAAATCTCACCCAGCTGACAGCAAGGAAAATCCTGCAGGCCCTGGGGTTCATGGCATCTTGCATTCTTCTGGTACCTCTGGCAAGACTACACATGAGAAAGTTACAATGGTACCTAAAAAGCTTATGGTCTCAACACAGCCACAATCTAGAAGGCGTAATACCACTCATTCCATGCCTGCAAAGGGAATTTTTGTGGTGGGCTCAAGCAAGTCATTTAAACAAAGGCATGTCTTTCAACAAACCTCTAGCAAGTCAAACCATTACAACATACGCCTCAGATGGGGCGCACATGGAGAGCAGATGCATTCAAGGGCAATGGACTCCCAGGGAAATGCATCTGCACATAAATCAAAAAGAGATGTTGGCAGTGATGCATGCAATCGAGGCCTTCGGGAAATCCCTTCAACAAGGTCATCTGCTAATAAGGACAGACAACACCACTGTCATGTGGTATATAAACAAGCAGGGAGGCACTCACTCTTACCCCCTCTGCAGACTAGCAATGACTCTTTGGGAAAAGTCCCTGAATCTGAACATCCACTTGCAATCCCAGTTTGTTCCAGGCAAGGACAATGTTCTGGCGGACAGGCTGAGCAGAAATTTCTTGGATCCGCACGAATGGATGCTGCATCCACACATTTTCTCACAAATAAGTGCATGGGGAAGACCGGACATAGATCTCTTTGCTTCTCACCTCAATCATCACCTGGAGAAGTTCTGTTCAAGGACGCACCATCCTCTAGCCTGGAGAACGGATGCTCTCTCCTTCAGCTGGAATTCCCTAACAGTTTATGCATTCCCTCCTGTACCATTACTGACCAAGGTGTTACTGAAGATCAAAGCAGAACAACCAAAAGGAATTTTGATAGCTCCAGACTGGCCAAGGCAGCACTGGTATCCATTGCTACTGAGCATAACTCCATTGCTACTGAGCATAACTCACACCAAACCGTGGCCCTTGCCTCAATGGCCTCTGCTTCTAACTCAGCACAATTACAGGACTGTTCATCAAAACCTGCAAACATTGCAGCTGACAGCTTGGAGGGTCCCATGACTTTCGCCCATATCTCTCTTTCCAAAAAAGTACAAGAAATCTTGCTGGAAGCGCGCAGACCTTCCACCAGAAAAACCTATTCAGCCAAGTGGAAGAGATTCATCATCTGGAATGCCAACAATGGTCAGGATGCATCAGTAATGAGCATACCACAGATATTAGAATACTTGGCAGAAATGTTTCATAGTGGCCTCTCATATTCTTCCATAAAAATTCACGCTTCAGCAATCTTTGCAAAATACAACTGTGACCCACCTGTGTTTTCGCATCCCTTGCTAAGACAGTTTCTAAGAGGGATAAAGAATATCAAACCTCCCAGAAAACCACCAATACCTGCATGGGACCTCAATTTCGTCTTGGAAAAATTAACTCTTCCTCCTTTTGAACCAGCAGCATCTTCAGAAATGCAATTTCTCTCCTGGAAAACGGTTTTCCTGTTGGCAGTTACCTCAGCAAGAAGAGTCTCTGAGATACAGGCCCTCATGGCAGTACCTCCCTTTCTCATTTTTCATCAGGACAGAGTTTCTCTAAGAACCTGTCCTTCATTCATGCCAAAAGTGATATCCAGGGTGTGTCTAAATCAAGCAATTCACCTGCCTACTTTCTTTCCCAATCCTCAAAATAAGGGGGAAAAGTTGCTGCACACTTTGGACATACACAGACAATTGCGCTACTACTTGGACAGAACAAAGACCACCAGAAAGTCTGATCAACTATTTGTAGCCTATGCTGCTGGAGTGCAAGGAAAGGCAATCTCCAAACAAACCATTTCAAAATGGATTGGACACTGCATCAGATTCTGTTACTCTTTCCATGGAAAAGGTGTGCCAGCCAATATTAGGCCACACTCCACCAGAGCTATAGCCACATTCACAGTCTTTCTAAGAGGAGTGGCTACAAAGGACATTCTAGAGGCTGCTACATGGAGCTCCATGCATACATTCACCAAACACTACAGCCTGCCTTTATACTCCAGATCACGAGCAGGCTTTGCTTCGGCAGTCCTGCAGGGCATTTTAGCTACACCATCCCTTTTTTAGATCCTACCACCCCCAGCTTGGCTATGGTATTCAACCCATATGTCAAGACTGCAGTTGCATTCTTGAAGGACATAGTACAGTTTTGTACCTACCATAAATGTAGATGTCCGATAGATATGCAACTGCAGTCAGGTTTTCCCTCCCTCCTACCCCTCTGTAATTCTCTTTTTTGGGTCCACTTACCCTTTTTTCAAATTAGCTGGTGATATCTGTTATGGTGTATCTGTTTATTACTGTTGTGCATGTCTGGAATTTTTTATCCATTCTCTAAATTTAGCCTTCCTTGGAGGGCACCTGGCATCTGGGGCAAGAAACACTGAAGAAGATTGCGTCGGCTGATGCTTTTATACCCCAGCCGCTCTGACGTCGGGGAAGAGGCGACATCAGCCGACACCGGACCCAGACTTTGGAATCCGGCCGACCGAAGGGCTGCCTGAGGCAGGACAACCCATATGTCAGGACTGCAGTTGCATATCTATCTGACATCTACATTTATGGTAGGTACAACACTGTACTTTTCATCTGCTAGGATTTCAGAGCTACAGGTTTCTGTATTGGGACTACCTTCCCCATCAGGTCAGGATCTGTACTGTTTCCTTGGATTTCTTCCAAAGATGGTCTCTGTATTTTGAATCAGGAAATCAGTGTCCTAAAGTATTTACATCACAGTGTTAACAAAGACAAACTCCTGTTTAAATGTACTTTTGAAAATTTGTTAGGACATTATGTAACAGATTCTGTGAGGCAAACAAAATGTTATTTGGCTTTTTTGTTCAGAGAATTTCTCTGGCAGGCAGATGCAAGTAGACCTTATCTGTGTGGTTTTGTAAATGTACTATTTTCTACTACAGAAAGAATAGGATGCCTCTTCCTGGCCTGTTCACATCTCCTAAGTGGTTGAGAGCTCCACCTTCCTATTTTAAGGAGGTTATCTTTTCAGGGCATTTGTGCAATGCTCACATATTGTGTGCCTCACATTTTAACAAGTATTACCCAGGCATGCAGTTCAGTGATAGGGAAGGTTGTGAGGGGCAGTCCGTCTGCTTCTTATATCCTTCTCCCCTGTCTTTAAGCATATTGATTAGAATTTGTACTAAGTGCATTAAAAGTTATGGCTGTGGTTGTCTTAAAAAAAAAAAATGTTATGTAACACTTTTCTGTAACTTTTAGCCACCTGCTTTGCAATTCCCCACCTTCACACAATGTTCCATTTCCTCCTGATGTGTTCTATGTAAATGTAGATAACATTGCATAACTCTGCTGTAATACTTGTCTAATCACACCAAAATGTCTTGAGACTGTAAAACAATCGCCCCCAGCGTATCCTAGCAATGAGATTAAGCCTAAAAAGAAATCAAGACACTCCTCCACAGCATACATTCCTCCCATAGTCACCCTGAGTAAAAACACTGACAGTTTGAACCGCAATACTGACATGAATGTTTGTCATCACTCAAGGCTGGACAAAGGAAGAATTAGTGAGTTGCATTTTGTGTGCCAGGCTCATTAACATTACAAGGGCCCTAAGGTTGCCAACTCTAGACAAATGTGACTGCCTGTTTTTTTTTTTTTTCTTGATTATACTATTTACTGCACTTTAAATTCTGCTTATTTAATACTGTATTTTAATACTGTAAACTAAACTGCATTTTTACTGCATTTGTCTGCCTTACTGTGCTTGTTAAATCATATTTTATTTTCACTGTTTGCAAAGCATCTATTCTGTTTTCCTGCCAGCAGTGTTTTAAATAACTGATTTGTTTGCTGTTTAAAACGTTCTTTGGTGTTTCCTTGCTGTTCAAAACATTTTTTAGTGCCTCACTGCTGTTTTTCTGCTGTTTAAAATATTTTCAGTGTTTCCCACTTAAATTAGTGTAGCTAGTAGCTGTAGCGTAGTCCAGATATAAGTTTGCTGCATCTGGGTCTATTTGTAGTGGCGGTTTGTATTCTGAGCACATTTTCCAAGCCGTCTTTGATTAGAAGGGGCCCTTCTGCACCCCTGTGAGAGAAGTTTGCTGATTGGAACCTGTCTGGTGAAGGATGCGTGGTCTAGGGCTTGGAGTAAGCACCCTCACTGGTTCTTTTGAGTTTTTCGCTTCTGGTATTTAAATGGGTTTCTGCTTGTTTGCATGTCGCTCAGCACCGCACACTGCCACGCAGTTGTGCACCATAGCTGGACAGATAATTTCAACAATTTTTCCTTTAGGTACAGCTGTAGTACATTAGTGTAGGCCTCATCTTTGGTACATCTCTGGTCTAAGTAGTATTACTAATGAGCTGTGATGCGTTAACTACCAGCCAAAAATCCCGTCAGAAATACCCATCTGCAAACCACCTCCTAGATCAGTTCTGAAAGCACCCCCTTTGTGATAACAGTTCTTCAAACTTAGCATTATGGACAGTTGGACTACCCTTGTTTCTCCTGCCAGCCTTGTTGACTTGGGTCTCCTGAGGCAGTGTAGTAACTGCATCATGTACACTGACAACCCTCTACTAATAACTCATTCTAGAATGCAAGAGATGTATCTACACCAAGAATATTGAATCTCTGCTCTCTCGCACTCAAAACAGTAACACTGGAGAGGTTGTCAACTCGCCCACCACTACTCATACACATAGTACGCATCAAACACATTAATCAATGTATGTGGAGGTTCTCTTAAACTTAAACACCAGAGACCTCCAAAACGAGACTGTTACAACTAGCAGAGTTCCCATAGCATCCAAGATTGCACAGCAACACCAGTGTCTCACGTACCACAGATTTTCTTGTTATTGGAGACTCCATAGTGAGACACGGATGTCCCACTCACTAGGTTAGATAAGGAAAAAGTCAGCTACCTGTCCAGTGCCAGGATTCATTAGATCATGCATGCACTCAGGTCTCTCGGCAAAAAGTACCATTATGTCATAGCTCATGTTGGAGTGAATGACCCGAGATGCACCTCATTGGACTATATGAAGAGAGACGTGATTGAGCTCTTGAGTGTGTCCCACGCAGGTATGTCCCTAGCCTTGAGCAGCATATTACCCTCACTTAGAATGTTGTCACAGTATAAGCAAAAAAAAGTTCAATTTTAATAACTGGCTTAGTTTTTAGTGTCATTCAAAGGGGATCCAGTTTGTCAGATTGGGATGACATGGTTGACTATCCTTGCTGCTTTGTCAGACAGTTTGCACCTGGCACCACTAGGCTTTCGGCTACCGTCGAAGGCTCTTGCCTCTCCCATAGTCCCTTTTTTTTAGGTAAGGTCTCAAAAACAAAATTGCCATCTGTATCAAAATAAAGGATTATGCTGCTAAACACTAGGAGCTTAAATCAGAAAACTACACACCCTGGAAGCACTTCTATCACTGGAGGATGTAGATGTCTGTGCAGACGCAGAAACCTGGTTCAAGACCTCCGAGAGTGCCCTGGCTTTGCAAGGCTACATTGCCTTCCACACCTTCAGACCGCAAAACAAATGTGTGAGAACCAAAGGGGGCTGTGTTTCTAGCTATATTGGAGATAAATTCACCTCCCGACTAGTTACTGTCAACTCCATGGAGTTACTCCATGTTCGGATTACTGTGGGTTAGACCCCCCATTCAAGTAGCTAGTTATAGATCCCCATCCATGGATCATGGTGCGCGCAAGGCTTAATTGACCAAACTGTAGTCACTCCAGATATTGCCAAACATTCTGGTCATGGGGATTTCAATTATCCCACCATCAACTGGGAAAACTATACTAGTCCTAACTCACTAGCATAAAAGTGCCTTGACTTTAACTGTGGAACAAATTGTTCAAACCCTAAGCAGAGGAACAACCATGCTAGATCTGGTCCTCACTCACATGACAAAACAGATGCACCACCACAGCTGTCGGACCCTCATTAGTTAAATGTGTCTACATATCAGTCGCCTTCGAACTGATGCTAACACCATAACTCACAAAGTGTGAAGTCAGACTAAAAACTTTACCAAAGCAAATTATACCCTCCTAGGGGAAGGTATAAAACCACTCCAAGCACCCCCCCCCCAAGCTGGAAGTGGTAACTACACCAAAGCTTACACTGAAGTCCTGTATACTCACTTGTATAAATGTATAAACTCAGCTGCTCCAAAAAGAATCAACGCCAGAGTCCCAAGTAAAAAAAAAGACAGAAAAAAAGGCCACCCTGGTGGACATCAGCATCAAAAAACACAAAAAGTTGCTGTCTAATAAAAGTAAGGCGAGGCCCCAACAATGGAAAAGCTCCCTCCTCAGCCTTAGCAGGCAAGTAAGACAACATGTCAAATCCTCCGAGGGTAACTTTGAGAAAAGCTTAGCAATCGCAGCCAAGGATAATCATAAGGCCTTTTACAGCTATGTACGTAGCTTAAAAGGTAGGACCCAAGCACGTACCAAACTAGTGACGGTATCTCTCACACATACACACACACACATCCTGAGGAGATGGCAAACCTGGAGTATATATTTGGCAAAAATTTCACTCATGTCCAAACTCATCACAAACCTTGCCCCCACCCCATCTTACATATCCGAAGAGCAGGTCATTAAAGCCTTGTCTAAGGAAAAAGAAAATACAGGCTCTATGGGACCAGAAGACATCCCAGTCTGTCTTCTAAACTAAAATATGAACTAGCATCACCCTTAAGTACCCTATTCAGTCGCACCTTATCCACTGGCTTTGTTCCTGTGGAATGGAGAACATCAATAGTTATCCACAAATGTGGCTTAGCAACAGACCCAGGGAATTATAGACCTAGAAGTCTGACCTGCCTCATCTGTAAAGCCATGAAACCTATCATGGAACTCAAAAGTAGACAGGCAACAGCTTTGTCAAGGGCAGATGTTCTATTCCTCTGTTGCAGTATTGTTGGTGTGGGGTTTCTGCCTCAGACGGACCTGTACATCGGCTCCTATACAATAGGTTCAGCTTGGTTGCTGTAGTTGCATGGGGCAACACACAGGGCCATAAACCAGAGGCCTTAAATGTGATGTCTGCATGCACAGACCTCAGAACTTTTCAGCCTCGGATGACAGTCGCGTTGCGTGCTTCGCTCCTTTAGCACAAGACGTGTAAAAGCCAAGTACCCCGTTGGGGTTTTGTCTTTGACTTCTAGCTAAAGCTTGGTTTGCTGTATTAACCTTTAGCATGTCGTCAGCTAAAAAGGGTAAATGCCAATCTGGGCACCAGATACAACATAAAATGCATGACTGCTGCATTTTTTGCTTAGACTTAGAGCACGACCATTAGCTTGCATTATCTGCCAGTCCTTCGTACCCAAGACCTTACTTAGCTGCCTGGCTGCCCTCAATCTATACCTAGAAAATCCGTGACTTAAAAAATTAGTGCCAAGGATGGATCCTGTTTCCGAAGTGCCAACTGAACCTCCGAGGAAGAAGGCCAAGATTCCTTGGCCCACTTACACTGTCTCTCCACTTTCGGACGCTCTGCCAGCTGTCTATAGTTGAGGGACGTCCGTCAGATTAGTCTACTTCGATGTGCTTCGAGGAAGCTGCTTCTCAGTTGACAAGTGGCACGTCCACAGAGCTTACTCAGACATTGGCTACAACCAATGTTAAGGGGGAACCAGGCACAGCCGAGCCGCTGACTGGGATCCTCCCTCTTGACACTGCTGTCCTTAGCCAGGCACTGGATTCCAGGCCTTCGCCTAAGGCTACTCCATTAAAAAAAGAAACAGAAAACCAAACATCTGGCTACACCCTCTGAAGGCCTACCTGATTGGCCGTCCTTTAACTCATCTTTGATGCAGGTCTTCATGGCCCTTGGGCCCCACAGCCTTATCTCCATCTACCCTTCCTCTCCTCAGCCTTAGGCCTGCCACTCTCTCCTCTATTCCTCCTCCCACTACTCAAGACAGGGAAGAAGAGCAAGAGGCTTATTTATCTTCAGATGAATCCATCTCGTATGCCTCCCAAATAGCCTCTCCATAGGAAAATTACTCCCCAGATGAAAAATCCATTGAAGGGGACTCCCCTCCAGAGGATATCACCTTTGGAAAGACCATTACAAAAATGAAGGAATACTTCAGATGGGACACCTCACAAATGTCTAACTCGAAAAAGATATTTTGAATTACTACAAGTAGAATCCCCCTCCCCTTCTGCTATCCCTGCTTATTTAGATGCCTTTTCCTCAGCATCCAAGATCCCACACACTCAACCTCCTGCCCTTAAGAGGCCAGATCACTTCTACAAAGTGCCTGATGACCAGAAATTCTATTCACACCCCCCCTGGTGGACCCTGCTGTGATTGCAGTATCACCAGTCAAGCAATCCAGACTGATTCAGTCGGCCTCTGTCCAACCTACTGACAAAGACAATAAAACTATGGACAGAATTGGGAAGAAGGTTTACAACTCTTCCACGCTGGCCTTCAGAGCCATCCGCTATCAAACCCATATAACCATATATGCTCTGGACCTTGTCTCCCAAGCCTCTTCTCTGCTGGCTGTTACTCTAGACTGCCCACTAAATCTGACATAGCATCTAAACTGTCTCTGGCTGCCCAAGTAGCCAGACATTCCATTAGATGTAGTTATGCTGCAGAGGCCTCTGCATGGTCTGCACCCTATGCCTCTGTACTTAGGAGATATTCCTGGCTACACCTACAATACTTACCGGAGTATTTCACGTCTAAAATCTTAGATGCTCCTCTAGACCCTAACTTATTGTTTGGTAAATAGTCAGCAGACCTTTTTCAAAAACCTACAATAAAAGAATAAGGAATTGCAAGACATCAAGCACCTCCTTGTCTCCCATTCCTAAATATTACAAAAATTACACTGCAAAAACTACCTTTGTCAGACTAAACCCCTCCTCTGCTGGACCTTGAAGGGGGGACCAGAAGACTAACTTCTTCCAGGCCGGCTGTCTCACAGCCCCCGACTAGACAGCCCTTTCAAGACAGAGGAGGACCCAATAATGAGTGACTGCCTTGCCCACCTTCCCCTGTCTGCCAGCCTCTCCCACTGCCTCCCCTTTTGGAAAACCATCACTACAGACCAATGGGTTCTGGCTATAGTTCAAAAAGGATACTTCCTTTCTTGGAGAGAGAGAGGCGCCCCCTTTAAGGGGCATACCCTTCCCCCAAGAAATCAGAGATACCTCTTCCCTCAGATTTTACAAGACCTTCTGAACCTGGGAACTATAGAGCCTGTCCCCACAGGACAGGAAGGAAAAGGCTTCTACTCAGGACTATTTCTGGTCTGCAAAAAAAAATGGACCATGGCGGCCTGTTCTAGACCTTTCCTTTCTAAACCTATTCTTAAAGGTTCCCACCTTCAGAATGTTATCTCTGCAAACATTACTCCCTTTTATACCAGCCCAGGCTTTCATGGCCACACTTGACCTATCTGCACATCCCCATACAACCTTCTCTCAGAAAATTCATACGTTTTTCTGGACCATCCTCTCATTTTGTTTACAGCATTGCCCTTTGATGTTCATCGTGCATACAGCTGCAGTCATAACAGATGGGTTCTCCTGCCATCAGGCGGGTCCTCGGTCAGCCGAATTCCAAAGTCTAGGTCTGGCGTCGGTTGTTGTCGCTTCTTCCCTGACGTCAGTGCGACAGGGGTATAAAGGAACCAGCCGATGCCATTTTCTTCAGTCTTTCTTGCCGCGCGGTGCCCGAAGAAGAAGCAGTTCGCAAGTGCCGGTCGGCCAGCTCCTGAAATTACGAAAATTTTGAAACCGAAGTCTTCTTGAAAGCTAAGTACCCCGTTGGGGAAACTTTTCTTGCCTCAGACCGATGTCAGACAAAGTTAATAATTGTTTTTCATGTGGGAAGCAAATACCGCATAAGGATTTCCATTCCCTCTGTATACCTTGTTTAGGCCCAGACCACGACGTCTCGGTCTGTCGCTTTTGTGCTACATTCAACAAACGCACCATTAAGCGTTGGGCGGAGTTTGCCCAGCATTATTTTGGAAAAACATTTAACTATATTATGTCGTCTGATACTCCGACTCCAGTTTTGTCTAAAAAACGCAGAGATAAGGACCGACACATGAGGTCCGTGGCCTCTACCGACACCACGCCAAAGCCGACTACACGTGGTCCGGTTCTCAACGAGGCGCCTACGCAGCCCCTGACTACCGACGACACTTCATTGGCGGTGTCTCCTGTGCCCGAGGTCGCAGGCTGCTCGGCCACACCCCGACTACAGATACCGAAGCCACTCTTGGCACTGAATCTCAAAATGTGGACAGGTCTACCTCCACTCCAGGTGTCTTCAGACATTCTTCTTTCTCCATCAAGGCTTTCACTAAGTCTAAAGCAGCCATGCACTCTAAGAGACAAGCTACACAGGGCCCATCTCCAGGCCCCATGCCTAAAAAGCAGATGCTTAAAATGGCTGAGGATTTAATTACTCTTATCAGGGGTTCTCAACCCCCACCGGACAAAAGGCCCAGAGTGGAGGAAGAATCCCCCTCCTCTGATCAGGGCTACATTATTTCAGAGCACTCTGATGATCAGGAACATTCTTACTCCCCTTTTGAAGACTCTGATGCGGAGGAGTCCATTCCTTCTGTATCCCCCCCAGAGGATTACTCATTTGGGTAAACTTTGCATACTTTAAGGGAACACTTCCACTGGGAAGGCCAAGATTATTCAGATTCCAAGAAAAGGCTTAGGGAATTTCTCTTACTACCTCAGCACAGGCCTCTGGCTATACCTCCTGTCTTGGACATCCTAGATGATGTTTACTCGGAGGCCTGCCTTAACTCGGACTCTCTGCCTCCAGCCCCAGTTAAGCCTGACAGGTACTACAGGGTTCCTGACTCACACCAATTTCTATACAAAAGCCATGCTGCTGACCCAGAAACCATCTCACAGGGCCCCAAGGGAATTAAGGCTTCCACTGCTAAAAATCCATTACCTTCCGAGAGAGATTCCAGATCCTTAGAAAGGTGGGGAAAAAAGGTATATACCTCGGCTACCTTAACCATGAGGGCTTTAAACTGTCAGTTCCATATGCTAAAATACCAACAGTTTTTGTTATCACAATTGAAAAGTAAAATGTCACAACCTGAACAACCAGATTTGAAGGAGTTGCAGGATTTGATGCATAGTGCAGAACAAGTGGGTAAGCATACCTTACAATGTGGTTTTGATGCTCTAGAGGCCTCACGTAGAGCTGCTGTTACAGGATCAGTCATACGTAGACATGCCTGGCTCAAGGAACAAACCTTGCCTGATCATGTCAAAGCTAAATTACTAGATGCCCCTCTTCAAAAGGATGTATTATTTGGTGCTAATGCTGAGGAGGTATTAAGGAAAATGGAGGAAAAGGCTAAATCAATGCAAACTGTGAAAGATTTTCTACAGGTACAACCCCTACGTTTCAGTAGAAATTGGCCTTCCAAAAATTGGTCCTTTCCAGCCACGGACAGACCCCAAAGAGGCAGATACAGGCGCCCGAGGGGCAGAGGACAATCCCAAGGATCCTTTAGAGGCAGACAATGGCAAGCTCCTACACAGAGGTGGTGAGGATAACTCGCAATCATTCAGAAAGCAAGCCCAATGACTTCCCCTTTGCATGCCAAGCAAGACTCAAATGGCAGCCCCCTTAGGAGGAAAGCTGGCATTATTTTCAAAGAATTGGCATATTGTCACAAAAGACAAATGGATCTTGGACATTATAAACAGAGGCTACAGATTCCATTTTCACACCTTTCCAAAAATGAGAGGCATGCCAAACCTGCCACACAATCAAAGGGCAGAGGCACAAAGGCAAATTACAGATCTCATAGACATGAAAGCTATTCAAGAGGTACCTACGCATGAACAAGGTCAAGGTTTTTATTCCAGGCTATTCCTGGTACCAAGAAAGGGAAAAGATTGGAGACCTATTTTGGACCTGTCCATCCTAAACACATTTCTACTGCACCAAAATTCAAGATGCTCACTCTACAGCAACTTCTTCCCATGCTGGGCAAGGAGTCTTGGCTGGTAACATTGGACCTCAAGAAGGCATACCTGCATGTCCCAATCAGACAAAATTGCAGAAGATATCTCAGATTTCTTGCAGGTTCAACCCATTATCAATTCTCTGCATTGCCCTTTGGCTTATCTACTGCGCCCAGAGTATTCACGAAATGCCTGGCATCAGTAATTGCCTACTGCCGACTTCAAGGGATACAAATATACCCTTATTTGGACGACTGCCTGATCCAAGCGGACAGCAAGCACATTCTTCTGAAACCTCTGGCTTATGTAATAATGTTGAGCTCTCTGGGATACACAGTCAACAAAAAGAAATCAAGGCTAATACCCTCTCGGAAGAAAATTTTCCTGGGTGCCAACTTGGACACAAACACCCAGATGGCCTACCTCACGCCAGAGAAGCAGGGGCAACTAACTCAATACTTCAGAGCACTAGCAAATTGCACCAGGCTGACTGCAAGGAAAGTCCTGCAGGCTCTGGGATTCATGGCATCTTGCATTTTACTAATCCCATGTGCAAAGCTGCATATGAGGAAACTTCAATGGTACCTGAAAAACATATGGTCTCAACACAGCCACAGTTTGGAAACAATAATACCACTAATTCCATGTCTGCAAAAGGAATTTCTGTGGTGGGCTCAAGCATGCCAAACAAACACAGGTCTTCCATTCAGCAAGCCTCAAGCAAATCAAGTCATCACAACAGACGCCTCGGACTACGCCTGGGGGGTGCACATGACAGATCGGTGCATTCAGGGCAAATGGTCCCAAAAAGAAAAGCACCTTCACATCAATCAAAAGGAAATGTTAGCAGTAATAAATGCTATTATAGCTTTCAAGGACCTTCTGCAACCAGGTCAGCTATTGATAAGAACGGACAACGCCACAGTTATGTGGTACATAAACAGGGAGGAACACATTCATACCCCCTATGCAGACTGGCCATGTCAGTTTGGAACATGGCCATGGACTTACAAATCTAACTACAAGCACAGTACTTGCCAGGCAAGGAAAACACGCTGGCAGACAACCTAAGCAGAAATATGACAGATCCACACGAATGGAAGTTGCATCCAAAAGTTTTTACAGAAGTAATCCAAGCATGGGGAAGGCCAGACATAGATCTCTTTGCCTCCCACAAAAATCACCAGTTGACAAAATTCTGCTCAAGGATTTTCCATCCAAAGGCCTGGAGAGTGGACGCTCTCTCTTTCAGTTGGACATCAATGACAGTTTATGCCTTCCCACCTCTTCCTCTGCAGCCCAAAGTTCTATTGAAAACCAAAGCAGACAGACCAAAGATGATTCTCATTGCTCCGGACTGGCCAAGACAGCACTGGTACCCACTCCTGAGGAGCCTGACGCATTCCCCACCATGGACCCTGCCTCTAATGCCTCTTCTGACTCCGCACAGCTTCAAAACTCTTCACAGCCAGCTAAAAACACTCAATCTAGCCGCATGGAAGATTCCTTAGCATCACAACAGACCCTACTCTCCAAGGAGGTGCAGGATGTCATTTTGGAGGCCAGAAGGCCGTCAACTAGAAAAGCTTACTCCGCAAAATGAAAACTGTTTGGGCCAGGATCCTGGAAAACTGAATTTACCTCAAATACTACAGTATTTAGCTGAGCTGCTAAGCAGTGAACTTTCATTCTCCTCCATCAAAATTCATGCCTCAGCCATTTCTGCAAAATACAACACTGATCCGCCCTTATTCTCTCACCCTCTCTTAAGACAGTTCCTCAGAGGGGCTAAGAATCTAAGACCCCCAAGAAAACAACCAATACCTGCTTGGGATCTCAATTTCATTCTGGAAAAACTGACCTTGCCTCCCTTTGAGCCAGCTGCCTCATCAGATTTGCAATATTTGTCCTGGAAAACAGCTTTCCTTCTGGCTATTACCTCAGCTCGTAGAGTCTCAGAACTACAAGCTCTCATGGCTGTGCAGCCTTTTATCATCTTCCATCAGGACAGAGTTTCCTTATGAACCAACCCGTCCTTTATGCCTAAAGTGGTATCCAGGGTAGCTTTGAATCAGGCCATACACTTGCCTACCTTTTATCCTAATCCTCAAAACAAAGGGGAGAGATTACTACACTCCTTGGACATCCACAGACAACTACGTTACATCCACAGACAACTACGTTATCTGGACAGAACAAAGCCTTTCAGAAAATCAGAACAGCTCTGTGTCCTATGCTGTAAGAACTCAAGGAAAGCCAATTTCGAAACAGACAATCTCAAAATGGATAGCCCACTGCATACGCTTTTGCTATTCTTTTCATGGCAAACCTGTACCTACAGGCATCGGATCTCACTCCACAAGGGCCACAGCTACCTCTGCAGCTTTCCTCGTAGGAGTTCCTACCAAAGATATTTTTGGAAGCAGCCACTTGGAGTTCTGTGCATACCTTCTCCAAGCACTACCACCTTCCATTATACTCCAAAACTAGAGCAGGCTTTGCCACTGCAGTCTTGCAGGACATCCTGGCTCCTCCTAGTTCCACCTAGTGCCTACCACCCCTTTCTTAGCTTTGGGATTCTACCCATCTGTTATGACTACCACCTTCCATTATACTCCAAAACTAGAGCAGGCTTTGCCACTGCAGTCTTGCAGGGCATCCTGGCTCCTCCTAGTTCCACCTAGTGCCTACCACCCCTTTCTTAGCTTTGGGATTCTACCCATCTGTTATGACTGCAGCTGTATGCACGATGAACATAGTACAGTTTTGTACCTACCATAAATGTAGATGTTCGAGTGCTAATACAGCTGCAGTCCAGGTTTCCCTCCCTCCCTCCTTCCCCTCTTGGGACAGGCATATAGGCTAACACATCCTCATACAACCTGATTGGGGTATTCATTTATGGTGTATTTGCTTGCAACTACTGTATTTTGATTATATTGCACTGCTTTATTACACAAATTTATGTATTGCCTTCCTTCTGGGGGCACCTGACATCTGGGGCAAGAAAAACTGAAGAAAGTTGCGTCGGCTGGTTCCTTTATACCCCTGTCGCACTGACGTCAGAGAAGAAGCGACGACAACCGACGCCGGACCTAGACTTTGGAATTCGGCCGACTGAGGACTCGCCTCACAGCAGGAAGAACCCATCTGTTATGACTGCAGCTGTATTAGCACTCTTAACATCTACATTTATGGTAGGTACAAAACTGTACTGTTTGTCCACTGCTCCCAGAGTGTTCACAAAATGCTTGGCACCTGCCATAGCCTTTTGCAAAACCAAGGGATTCAGATTTACCGTTACCTGGACGACATCCTTATTCTAGCAGAATGCAAGGAAATCCTGCAAAACCATTTACAGTTCACCATTTACCTGCTTCAAAGACTGGGGTTCACCCTCAACTTCCCAAAATCTTTCTTGACCCTGGAACAAGACGAAACATTTCTGGGTTCAAGATCAGGACAAACATAATGAAAGCTTTTCTTCCCCAGGACAAAGTCAGTTCCTTGTCCACCCACTCCAAAACCTTCATGCAGACCCAACAGATAACTGCAAGACAATTCCTACAAATCTTGGGTCTAATGGCAGCCATCATTCCCATGCTACCACTACCCAGAATACACATGCGAAAGCTGCAGTGATATCTAAAAAAATGTGTGGTCACAACACCAACATCCTTTAAAGCAAGAAATTACCCTCTTGCCCTGCCTAAATTCAGAACTAAAATGGTGGATTCAGCAAATTCAGCTGAACCCGGGCCTTCCACTGCAGTTGCCCACCCCAGACCAGTTCATGCATACAGATGCATCAGACCTAGAATGCGGAGCTGCAGTGTCAAACTACATGGTACAAGCAAAGTGGCACCCTTCCATAAAGAACAAACATATGTCAACATGAGGGAAATGACAGCGGTTCTACTGGCATTGAAATCCTTCCTTCCCCTTTTATAACCAGGTGCTCTCCTAATTCTAACCGGCAACACCACAGTTATGTGGTACCTCAACAAGCAGGGAAGGACAAAAGGCTACCTCCTCTGCCAACTAACCTTACTAATCTGGGACCTAGCCTCACGGCACTTGTCCCTGCAGGCATCCTACATCCCCTTGCAGGACAACAAACGAGCAGACCTTCTTAGCAGGACATCCTCTCCAAATCACGAATGGATGCTGGACAGAAGTGTCTTTCTAGACATGGTCCACCGGTGGGGCACACCTCAAATAGATGGTTTGCCTCCCCCCGAGAACAGACAGCTGCAGACCTTCTGCTCCAAGACGCACACTCCACTAGCATGGAGGGTGGACGCATTCAGCATTTTATGGAAGGGGCAGATGTTCATCGTGCTATACTGCTGCAGTCATCACACTTGGGTTATCCTGTCTTCAGGCGGTCCCGAAGTTGGCTGAATCTCAAGGTCTTGGTCCGGCATCTGTTGTCGTCGCCTCTTCCCTGATGTCAGTGCGACAGGGGTATAAAAGAGACAGCCGACGCCATTTTCTTCAGTCTTTCTTGCCGCGCGGTGCCCGAAGCAGAAGCAGTTCGCAAGTGCCGGTCGGCCAGCTCCTGAAATTTTCAAATAGTTTCAGCCTGAAGTCTTCTCTAAAGCTAAGTACCCCGTTGGGGAAACTTTTCTTGCCTCAGACCGATGTCAGACAAAGTTAATAATTGTATTTCTTGTGGGAAGCAAATACCTCATAAGAATTTTCATTCTTATTGTATTCCTTGCCTAGGCCTAGACCACGACGTCTCTGGTTGTCGGTTCTGTGCTAGGTTCAACAAACGTACGATAAAGCATCGGGCAGAATTCGCCCAGCATTATTTTGGCAGAAAATTTAACTATAGCATGCCGTCGGAACAACTGACATCAGCAATGATTAAAAATCGCAAAGATAAGGACTGGCAGCCAAGGCCAAGACCAGATACCGAGGCCTCAGCAAGGCCTGACGCAGGTTCTCCGGTTTTCAGCGAGGCGCCTTCGCAGCCCCTGACTACCGCTGATTCAGAATTTCTGACTGCATCCCAAACCAAAACAGTTTGGCCCCGGGATCCGGTTCCACCTCACTCCTCGGACGCCAGCCCCGACTGGGATCCGGAAACTTTGAATAGACCTTCGGTCTCAGATGGTGTTTTCAAACTGACAACGGCCTCTGCCAAGCCTTATGCTAAGCTCAAAGCCCCCTTGAAAGTTAGAAAACCGGGGCCAGTTTGCTCCAGCTAAACCAGACAGATACTACCGAGTTCCTGATAGTCATAGGTTTCTATACAAAAGCCCTAATGCAGACCCTGAGACCATTTCCCTGGGTCCCAAAGGGGTTAAGGCCTCTACTGCTAAGAATCCACTCCCTTCTGAAAGAGATTCCAGAGCATTAGAAAGATGGGGAAAGAAAGAGTGTACTTCTGCCACTTTGGCCATGAGGGCATTAAACTGCCAATTCCACATGCTAAAATACCAACAGTATTTGATTACACAGTTAAAGCAGAAGCTGATCCCTCAGGCAGATCAACTAGATTTGAAAGAGATACAGGATTTGCTGCATGCAGCAGAACAAGTGGGAAAACGTATCTTAGTGTGGTTTTGATTCATTGGAAGCCTCATGTAGAGCAGCTGTCACAGGGTCTGTCATACGTAGGCATGCTTGGCTTAAAGAACTAGCCTTACCAGAACATGTCAAGTTATTGGATGCCCCATTGCAGAAAGATGTGTTATTTGGTGTCAAAGCAGAGGAAGTTTGGAAGAAAATGGAAGAAAAGGCAAAATCTATGCAAACAGTTAAATATTTTTTACAGGTACAACCTCCAGAAACTGGCTATCAAAAAGCTGGTCCTTTCCTGCATCAGACAGACCCCAAAGCGGTAGGTACAGGCGCCCAAGGGGCAAAGGTCAGCCACAAGGATCTTTCAGGCCTAGACAATGGCATACAGCAACTCAAAGAGGTGGAGATGAAAGATCTCAACCTTTCAGGAAACAAGCACAATGACTTCCCTCTTCGCCTGCCAAGCAAAATTGCACTGGCAGCACCTTTGGGAGGGAAACTGGCTCTATTTCCACAAAATTGGCACATCATAACAAAGGACAAATGGATTCTGGACATTATTACCCGAGGCTACAGATTTCATTTCCACACTTTACCTTGGATGAGAGGCATGCCAAATCTGCCTCCAAACCTATGGGCAGAGGCTCAAACGCAAATTTCAGCGCTCATGGATATGAAAGCAATTCAAAAGGTACCTACAAAAGAGCAAGGTCAAGGTTTTTACTCAAGACCGTTTCTAGTCCCAAGAAAGGACAAAGCCTGGAGGCCCATCTTAAACCTCTCAATTCTGAACACATACCTGGAGGTACCCAAATTCAAACTGCTCACTCTACAGCAGCTCCTTCCCATGCTGGGCAAGGAGTCTTGGCTGGTAACGTTGGACCTCAGAGAGGCATACCTGCATATCCCTGTCAGACAAGATTGCAGAAGATACCTCAGATTTTTGGCAGGTACAACGCATTATCAATTCTCTGCACTGCCCTTTGGCTTATCTACTGAGCCCAGAGTATTTACGAAATGCCTGGCATCAGTAATTGTATATTGCAGACAAAGAGGAATACAAATTTACCCATATCTGGACGACTGCCTGATCCAAGTGGACAGCAAGGACATTCTGTTACAGCATCTGGCTTTTGTAACGCAGCTGCTCAGTTGCCTAGGGTACACAGTAAACAAAAAGAAGTCAAAACTAATACCCTTGCAACAAATAATATTCCTGGGTGCCAGCTTAAATACAACGGCCCAGATGGCTTACCTCACGCCAGACAAACAAAAGCAATTAACTCAATACTTCAAAACGATAGCAACTTTTACCCAGCTCACTGCAAGGAAAATCCTGCAGGCATTGGGGTTCATGGCATCATGCATTCAAGTAATCCCATATGCAAAGCTGCATATGAGAAAATTACAATGGTACCTGAAAAATGTATGGTCTCAACACAGACACAGCCTCGAAACAAATATACCTATAATTCCCTGCCTTCAAAAAGAGTTCCTCTAGCGGGCTCAAGCATGTCAAACAAACAAGGATCTTCCATTCATCTTACCTCCAGCAAACCAAACCATGACAACAGATTCTTCAGACTACGCCTGGGGAGCACACATGGCAGGACAGTGCATAGAGGGCAAATGGTCTGCAAAACAAATGCATCTTCACATCAACCAAAAGGAGATGCTAGCTGTGCAAAATGCCCTGACAGCCTTCAAGGACCTCTTGCATCCAGGACAACTTCTAATAAGGACAGACAACACCACAGCTATGTGGTACATAAACTGGGAGGAACACACTCCTACCCTTTATGCAGACAGGCTATGACCTTATGGAACACAGCTTTGACCTACCAAGTACAACTACAAGCACAGTTCCTGCCAGGAAAGGAAAACATATTGGCAGACGAATTAAGCAGAAACATGGCAGACTCCCACGAGTGGAGACTACACCCACAGGTATTTTCAATGATAACTCAAAGATGGGGATGTCCAGACATAGATCTATTTGCATCCCCCAACAATTGCCAATTACAAAAATTCTGCACAAGGACTTATCACTCCCTAGCCTGGAAAGTGGGCGCTCTATCATTCAGTTGGACAACACTGACAGTCTATGCCTTCCCTCCACTACCTCTATTGACCAGGGTATTGCTGAAGGTCAGATCAGAGAGACCACAAATGATCCTCATTGCTCCGGACTGGCCACGCCAGCACTGGTACCCATTACTAAGGAACTTGACTCACAGCCCTCCATGGATCTTGCCTCAGTTCCCACTACTGTTGACTCAGAAAAACTATCAAACCCGTCACAGCCAGCTCAACTTTAAATTTAGCTGCATGGAGAATTCCTTAAATTACCAATCCACACTTCTCTCAAAGGATGTCCTGAATGTAATTATGAAGGCCAGGAGGCCCAGCACCAGGAAGACTTGCTCAGACAAATGGAAAAGATTTTGTGCATGGCACCAGGCTAAAGTTCAAAATCCTTGGATTCCACACATTCCTCACATACTGCAATACCTAACTGAGATGCTACACAAAGGCCTTTCCTTCTCCATTAAGATCCATGCTTCGGCCATTTCAGCTCAATATAATACGGATCCCCCAATTTTCTCACACCCTTTACTTAGGGGGCTAAGAATATAAGACCCCCCCAGAAAACCATCAACACCAACTTGGGACCTGAACTGCGTTTTAGAAAAGTTAACACTACCTCCTTTCGAACCAACATTCTCAGCAGAACTACAATACTTGTCTTGGAAAACATCCTTGTTACTGGCTATTACCTCAGCACACAGGGTCTCAGAACTACAAGCACTTATGGCAGTGGAACCTTTCATCATTTTCCATCAGGACAGAGTCTCTACTAACTAAACCCTACCTTCATGCCCAAGGTAGTATCCAGTGTGGCTTTGAATCAGACCATTCATTCACCCACCTTTTATCCTAACCCACAGAATAAAGGAGAAAGGCTCCTTCACTCTGGACATTCACAGACAGCTCTAATACTATTTAGATAAGACAAAGATCTTCAGAAAAACTGACCAACTCTTTGTATCATATGCTGCAGGTACACAAGGGAAGGCCATTTCAAAACAGACCATCTCCAAATGGGATAGCACATTGTATCCGCTTTTGCTACTCGCACCATGCGAAGACAGTGCCTGTCAATATTAGATCCCATTCTACCAGGGCTACTGCAACCTCAGCAGCCTTTCTCAGAGGGGTTCCAACCAAAGACATTCTAAAGGCAGCTACTTGAGTTCAGTGCACACCTTTACCAAGCACTACAACCTTCCATTATACTCAAAAACCAGGGCTGGTTTTGCCACTGCAGTTCTGCAGGGCATCCTAGCATCACCTAACCCAGTTTAGTACCAGCCACCCTTCCATAGCTTTGGGATTCTACCCAAGTGTGATGACTGCAGCAGTATAGCACGATGAATATAGTACAGTTTTGTACCTACCATAAATGTAGATGTTAGAGTGGTTATACTGCTGCAGTCCAGGTTACCCTCCCTCCATCCCCTCTACATACCAGGGTGTTACAACTCCATGTACTTCAATCTATTGGATGCATGTCTATATGGTGTATTTGCTAACAGTTAGTACTATTGCTTACTTACTAAGGTATTGTTGCATAGCTATTGTATTGCCTTCCTACTTAGGGGCACCTGACATCTGGGGCAAGAAAAACTGAAGAAAATGGCGTCTGCTGTCTCTTTTATACCCCTGTCGCACTGACGTCAGGGAAGAGGCGCCGACAACCGACGCCAGACCAAGACTTTGGGATTTGGCCGACTGCGGGTCCGCCTGACGACAGGATAACCCAAGTGTGATGACTGCAGCAGTATAACCACTCTAACATCTACATTTATGGTAGGTACAAAACTGTACTTTTCTGTATGCCTTTCCACCCTTCCCACTAATTCAAAAAGCCCTCCTGAAAATCGGTGCACTTGCAGATGTTGGCCCTGACACTGTGGGTGATGAGCTTTTAATTCACTTTAGGCACCACTACTCAGAGGACGTGCTTTCAGTCATGAGGGAGGCCAGGAAACCTACTACAAGGAAATCTTACTTAGCTAAATGGAAAAGATTTTACAAATGGTGTCTGAACAAAGGGCAGGGATCCATGCATCTCATATCCACCCCTAGTTCTTGCCTGTGTCAACTAGTTAAGATGGGACTTTCATATTCTTCACTGAAAGTCCACCTTTCAGCCTGCCTGCCACTAGAGCCACCCCTACTAGCCAGGCTCGATGTCAAACTATTCTTAAAAGGGGTCTTGCACATCAGACCCCCAAAGAAATCCCATCCCTCCACCCTGGGACCTGAACTTCATTCTGGAAAAACTCACACAGTCACCATTTGAACCAGCTAGTACTGCTATTCTGCAAATGTGCACATGGAAGACTGTACTGGTGGTTATAACTTCAGCCAGGAGGGTGTCAGAGTTGCAGGTCCTGATGGCCTGCCCTCCATACACTACCTTCCACAAAGAATAGGGTAACCCTATGGACCAACCCTTCCTTTATGCCTAAAGTGGTCAACAATCTCTCCTTAAACCAATCTATTCATTTACCCACCTTCCTACCCTCTCCCACCAATGAAAGTGAGAGAGAATACTCCACTCCCTTGGATGTGCACAGACAGCTAAGGTTTTACCTAGACAAAGCCAGTTCCATAAGAAAATCCAATCAGCTTTGTTTCCTTCCACCCCAGGTCCCTGGACAAGGCAGTCTCCAAACAAGACATCCTATGTTGAATAAGGAGAACTATTTGCCTATGTTATTCACGCATGTCAAAAAACTTCCACAGGGAGTAAAGGCCTACTAGGCAGTGGCAGCCTCCAAAGGCTTCTTAAAGGGCCTGGACACTGCATCCATCCTGGAAGCAGCTACATGGTCCACCATTCACACTTTCAAGAAACACTACAAGCTAGACAGTGCCTCCAGAGCATGTGTAGGTTTTGTCAGAGCAATTCTGCAGGACTTTGTTGAGTCAGCTACTTTTACCTCCTCCCTTCATTCCATCTAAGCTGTGGTACTCTCCCACACCAAGAATATTGCAACATAGGAATAGAAGGACATAGAATAGGTGTGTAAAATCTCATCATAACCATACATGTCCTTCTCTTCCATGTTGCGATATTCCTTCCCACCCACCTTAACCCCCTTTATCCTTCTCTCTCACTTTTGACCAGTCTTGGGTCTCCTGGTGGTTATACCCTACCCTGTGGCCAATTTAGCCATCAAATGACACTTTGATCCTATGGTTAACATCACTTGCTACTATATTTCAAACTGTCCTGCTGGGATTTCAAGTTCTGAGGTCTGTGCGTGCAGACGTCACACTTAAGGGGCCCTGGTTTATGGCCTTGCGTGTGATGTCCCATGCAGCTACAGCAGCCAAGCTGAAGCTTTTGTACAGGAGCTGATGTATGGGTCGCCTGAGGCGGGAAATCCCACACCAAGAATACTGCAGCCTGGAGGAGGATGAGAGCTATGGTTATGGTAAGATTTTGCACAACTATTCTATCCTATTAAACCTGGTGGATTTCTTCGAAAATGTGACCAGGGCCATTGATGAGGACAAATCTCTTCACACAGCATACCTAGACTTGGAAAGGCCTTTAACAGAATCCCACACTCTGGTATTACTGATAAACTTAGCAAACTGAATGTAAATCCCTTTGTTGTAAGATGGGATGCCAACTGGCTCACAAACCAGTCATACGCTATCAAAGTGGGCGACTCCACATCAGTCAGCAGACCTCTCACAAGTCGGGTGCTTCAAGGGTCATTGCTGGGCTTCCTAATGTTTGGTTTATACTTCAGTTCAGTCCAAAACTAAGGGGCTGTGGCTGACCAAGTTTGTGGATGACTGCAAACTGGGTGCAATTATTGAATCCCCAAATGATGTCTGTATACTTCAGGAGGGTCTTACACAGACAACAACTGGTGTCTTAGTCACGGTCTCAAACTAAATGCAAAGAAATGAATCATCATTCCCTTTGGTAAAAACAATATCCTTTCACACTATCAAATTAACAATACCTTATGTACCTACAAAGTGGTAAGAGATCTAGGATCATACGTAGACTGCAATGTTAACTTTGACCACCATGTGTCTGTTGTAGTAAGGAAGGTTTTCTGCATAGCATACTTGATCAGCAAAGGCATCACTTCTGTAGTAAAGGAGGATGATGTCCTTCATGGATGCATCTGCAGTCATAACAACTGGGTTGTCCTGTCGTCAGGCAGCCCTTCAGTCGGCCGGATTCCAAAGTCCGGGTCTGGCTTCGGCTGATGTCGCACTTCACCCGACGTCATCTCTGTTGGTCTTCGGGTATAAAAGCATCAGCCGACGCCATTTTCCTCAGTCTTTCTTGCCGCGTGGCGCCCGAAGCAGAAACTGTTCGCAAGTGCCGGTCTGTCGGATCCAGAGATTTCTTCTACCGAATACTACTTCGAAGACTTCTAAAGCTAAGTACCCCGTTGGGGACTCTTTCTTGCCTCAGCCGATGTCAGAAAAAGTTAATTGTTTAACCTGTGGGAAACAAATACCTCATAAAGATTTCCACTCTTATTGTCTGCCTTGTTTAGGCCCAGCCCACGACGTAGCAGCCTGTTCGGCCTGTGCTTCTTTCAACCGACGAACGCTTAGGCGTCGGTCGGAGTTTGCAGAACAGTTTTTCGGTTCTGATTTTGCGTACATTATGCCGTCGGATCCTCCGACTACCCAATCTGCCAAAACGCAAAGATAAAGACCAACACCCGCGGTCCGCGGTTTCGGCCGAAACCATGGTTAAGCAAACCGCGAGTGTCTCGGTTTCGGCCGAAACCGAGAAAACTGATCAAAGTACAGCTGAACCTATCTCTACAACTGAGGCCCCTGCTACCACTCTTGAATCGGCCTCGGAAATTTTATCCACTACGGTGGTTGCCACTGACTTATCAGACACCATTCCCTTGGATGTCTCTACCCCAGCACGTGGTGCTGCTAGGCCTCCAGCAGCCATGTCCATTAAGGCCTTCGCCAGGGCTAAAGCAGCCAAGACTACTAAGACAGTGCCTGTTAACCCCCCACAACCAGGCCCTCTTCTAGTTCTCAAATGCTTACTTTGGCAGAAGATTTAATTTCATTAATTAGAGGATCTCAATCTCACCCAGACAGGGCCTCTCAGCCCCCAGAGAAGAGACCTAGGGCAGAGCCCCCTGAGCCAGTGTCCTCTGATTCTGCTGACGAATCAGACATAACTGACCAGCCAGAGGCTCCTTTCTCCAATTTTGAAGATTCTGATGCTGAAGAATCCATTCCAGCTGCTTCCCCACCAGAAGAATTCTCCTTTGGGGAAACCTTACATGCCATGCGAGAGCAGTTCCAATGGCAGCAACAGGATTTTTCAGACTCCAGAAAAAGACTTAGGACCTTTCTGCACCTCCCACAGCACAGGCCCTTAGCTATACCTCCTGTTCTCTCTGTGGTGGATGATGCTTTCAATGATGTCTGCTCCGCTCCAGATTCTTTACGCCCAGCCCCTGCCAAACCAGACAGATTTTACAGGGTGCCAGATACTCATGACCACCTTTACAAGGCCCCACTTGCAGACCCGAAACTATATCCCAGGGTCCCAAGGCAGTAGCCGCGACCATAGCTAAAAACCCTATTCCTTCTGAAAGGGAAGCAAGGTCATTAGACAGATGGGGTAAAAAGGTCTACACTTCAGCTACTCTCTCAGCTAGAGCTTTAAACTGTCAGTTTCACATGATACAATACCAAGAGTTTATGCTTGATCAGTTAACTAAAAACTAACCACTGATGAATCTCTTGATAAGAAATATGTATTAGAAATGGTAAATAACATACAACAGGTTAGCAACCATTGCTTAAAATGTGGCTATGATGCACTGGAGGCTTCATTTAGATCAGCCATGACTGGCACAGTGATAAGAAGGCATGCATGGCTAAAGGAGCAAGCTTTACCGGATCATGTTAAAGCTAAGTTGCTAGATGCTCCTATGGATAAGACAAGTTTGTTTGGTACACCTGCCCAGCAGGTTATGAAGAAAATGGAAGAAAAGGCAAAATCTGTTCAAACGGTTAAAGATTTCTTGCAGGTTCAACCCCCAAGGTTTAGCAGGAACTGGCCTGCCAAAAATTGGTCCTTTCCTGACTCCACAAAATTTCAAAGGGGCAGGAATAGACGTTCCAGAGGCAGAAACCAATCCAGAGGAGGTGCCTACAGAGGACGACAGTGGCAAGGTAACAACAGAGGCACAGACACAACCACAACCACTGCCACTACATCAGCACAACCACAGTGACTTAACCCTAAATCCGCCTACCAGGGAACAAATAGCAGCTCCTCTAGGCGGAAAGTTAACCTTATTTTCAAAGAACTGGCACTACATAACAAAAGACAAGTGGATTTTACAAACCATAGATCAAGGTTACCGGTTTCACTTCCACACTTTACCAGTCAAAAGAGGAATGCCAAATCTACCTCCAAATCAAAAAACAGAGGCACTACAACAGATAATGGAGTTAGCAAACATGAGAGCTGTGGAAAGAGTGCCAACAGCAGAGCAAGGAAAGGGGTTCTACTCCAGACTATTCCTAGTTCCAAGAAAGGAAAAAAGTTGGAGACCAATTCTCGACCTGTCCACCTTAAATACGTACATCATTGTCCCAAAATTCAAAATGCTGACCCTACAGCAACTTCTTCCCATGCTGGGCAAGGAGTCTTGGCTGGTAACTCTAGATCTCAAGGAGGCATACCTGCACGTCCCCATTCGACCAATCTGCAGAAGATACCTCAGATTTCTTGCAGGATCAGAGCACTATCAATTCTCAGCATTGCCCTTTGGCTTATCTACTGCCCAGAGTATTCACAAAATGCCTGGCATCAGTAATCGCCCATTGCAGACTACAGGGAATTCAAATTTACCCATACCTGGACGACTGCCTGCTACAAGGGGACAACAAAAGCAAGCTGACAACAGATTTACAAAGGGTCATTTACTTGCTACAAGCACTGGGATACACAGTCAATTTACAAAAGTCAAGGCTGATACCATCCCAAACAAGGACATTCTTGGGCTGGAATTGGACACAGTAAAACAAATGGCATTCCTGACTACAGAAAAACAAAAGAACTCCCTCTTTACTTCTTGGCACTAACAAAACTGAACAAGTTAACAGCAAGAAAAGTACTGCAGGCCTTGGGCTTCATGGCATCATGCATAATCTTGGTCCCATTTGCCAGACTACATATGAGAAAACTACAGTGGTACCTAAAGAATTTATGGTCCCAACACAGACACAGCCTAGAAACAGAAATCCCACTAATTCCATGCTTAAAGCAGGAGTTCCTATGGTGGGCTCAGGCATGTCAGTCAAACCCAGGCCTACCCTTTCGCAGATGTCAAGCAAGCAAGACCATCACAACAGACGCTTCAGACCTAGGATGGGGGGCCCACAGGCTGGACAAATGCGTGCAAGGATTGTGGACACAGGATCAACTTCACCTGCACATCAACCTAAAAGAAATGCTGGCAGTAAAACTGGCAATCCAAAAGTTCAAACCATTTCTCCAAGAGGGCCAGTTGATGATAAGGACAGACAACACCACAGTCATGTGGTACATCAACAAACAGGGAGGCACTCATTCATACCCCTATGCAGAATGACTTTGGAGCTGTGGACCCTGGCACTCAGCTACAACATCCAGTTACAGGCAATATTTGTACCGGGAAAAGAAAATACTCTAGCAGACATATTAAGCAGAACCACATCGGATGCCCACGAATGGAAGCTGCACCCGGACATCTTCAAGACCATCTCAAAGAAATGGGGAATGCCTCAGATAGATCTATTCGCATCACCTCTCAATCACCAGCTCAAAAAGTTCTGCACAAGGACATTCCACCCACTAGCATGGAAAGTGGATTCGCTCTCCTTCAGCTGGAAAGGCCTAACAGCATATGCATTCCCACCTCTTCCCTTGATACACAAAGTACTACTAAAAATCAAGGAAGAACGTCCAAGGATAATCCTGATAGCTCCAAACTGGCCAAGACAACACTGGTACCCACTGCTGAGGAGCATGTCTCGAACAATATGTGGCCAATACCCTGATGCCTTTGATGTTAACTCAGAACAACTACAGCATCATACATCCAAACCTAAAACGCTTGCAACTGACTGCATGGAACATCACATAGCAGCAGCTAATCCAGAACTTTCCCAAAGAGTTAAAGACATTATTCTTGAAGCACGCAGACCTTCAACAAGAAGGAACTATGCTGGAAAATGGAAAAGGTTTGTCATTTGGAGTACGGAAAGAGGAAAAGATGTGTCAAACATAGATATGCCTAACATTCTGGAGTATCTGGCGAACTTCTTCATTCAGGCCTGTCCTACTCCTCCATCAAGATACATGCATCAGCTATTTCAGCAGAATACAGCTTTGATCCACCTGTTTTTCACCCTTTGCTCAGGCAGTTCCTCAGAGGAATCAAGAATGTAAAACCTCCAAGGAAACCACCATTACCAGCTTGGGACTTAAACTTTGTGCTAGAAAAGTTGACACTATCACCCTTTGAACCAGCAGCAACAGCAGACCTACAACACCTGTCATGGAAAACTGCTTTCCTACTGGCAATTACTTCAGCAAGGAGGGTTTCAGAACTACAGGCCTTAATGGCAGTGCAACCCTTCCTAATCTTCCACCAAGATAGAGTGTCCATGAGGACTAATCCTACATTTATGCCTAAGGTGGTATCCAGAGTGTCTTTAAACCAGGCAATCCACCTACCTACCTTCTTTCCCAACCCACAAAACAGAGGGAAAGAATACTGCATACCTTGGATGTACATAGACAGCTACGCTACTACTTGGACAGTACCAAAAATAGCAGAAAGACTGACCAACTTTTTGTAGCCTATGCAACAGGAAGGGAAGGAAAAGCTATTTCCAAACAGACAATCTCCAAATGGATAGGAAATTGCATACGATTCTGTTACTCCTTCCATGGAAAACCAATTCCACAGAACATAAGACCTCATTCTACAAGGGCAACAGCCACTATCACAGCCTTCTTACGAGGAGTGGCAACCAAAGACATTATTGAGGCGGCTACTTGGACCTCCGTGCATACATTTGCCAAGCATTATAATTTGCCTCTATATTCCAGATCCCGAGCAGGGTTTGCCACTGCTGTACTGCAAGGGATCCTAAACACACCATAATCTACTTTTATCCTCCTCCCCTAGTTGGCTATGGTATTCTACCCAGTTGTTATGACTGCAGATGCATCCATGAAGGACATAGTACAGTTTTGTACCTACCATAAATGTAGATGTCCGAACTGGATAGCATCTGCAGTCAGGATTACCCTCCTCCTTCCCTCTGTGGTACTCCTAGGGTGTTTACCCTCCTAATAGCTAGCTGGTGGGGAGTCTTTATGGTGTATTTGTTTGTATATATGTACATAGATGCTTATTTTTGTGTTTACCTCTATCTTTTGGAAACATTGGCATCTATCCAAATTTTAGCCTTCAAGAGGGCTACTGGCATCTGGGGCAAGAAACACTGAGGAAAATGGCGTCGGCTGATGCTTTTATACCCGAAGACCAACAGAGATGACGTCGGGTGAAGTGCGACATCAGCCGAAGCCGGACCCGGACTTTGGAATCCGGCCGACTGAAGGGCTGCCTGACGACAGGACAACCCAGTTGTTATGACTGCAGATGCTATCCAGTTCGGACATCTACATTTATGGTAGGTACAAAACTGTACTTTCTTCATGTTTCACCGTTGCAGTCATCACACTTGGGGTATCTGCCTGCAAGGTACCCTCAGTCGGCCTGAATACCAGAGTCTTGGTATTTCTGCGTTGGTTGCTGTCACTCCAGGTCTGACATCAGGTTGTTGGGGGTATATCAGTCTTTCTTGCCGAGGAGCCCGAAGCAGAAGCAGTTAGCACGAGTGCCAGTCAGCCGCTACCTGAGTTTTCGTTTCCGAATTGAATTATACTGAAGTCTTCTAAAGCTAAGTACCCCATTGTGGATCCTTTTTCCTTGCTCTAACCAATGTCAGAAAAAGTCAACAATTGTCTTGCCTGTGGAAAGCAAATACCACACCGAGATTTCCATTCTTACTACGTCACCTGTCTAGGCCCAGACCACGACGTACCTCACTGTTGGTTTTGTGCCTTATTCAATGCCCAAACTATTCGTTGGGCCCTTATTGTTGCTAAATACTTTTGTTCTCAATCTCCGTATTCCGAAATGGCTTCGGTAAGCCATCAGACTACCGATCTTCTGAAAAAACGTAAGGATAAAGACAGACCACACAGGTCCAAAACTGCCGATGATGCTACCGTTAAGCTAGTTGCCAGTACTCTGTGAGATGCTTTCGCAGCCCCTGATGGCCGCTTCATTGGATTCGCAGGCCACTACCAAGACCCATTCGGAGTCCAGTATTGCCACAAGACTCTTCAACTATGAAACCTGCAAATGTCTCTACCTTGGATGGGTCCGGAGCCACTGAGCAGGCACCGGTTTCTGAGGAAGTTTTTTACACTACTGATATTCGACACAAACCGATGACGTCTTTCACATCTTCAGTTTTGTCTAAAACTGCCAGGTTTCTAAGGCCAAGGGTATGCGCTACACCTAAAAAAGACTACCCAAACTCATGCACCTGCTTCCTTGCCACAACATCAAATGCTTAAAATGGCAGAAGACCTTTTTTTATGCTGATTAGGGGAAGTCAGCCTTCCCCTGCTAAGAGAGAGACCTGTCCCCAGCAGCTTTAACAGACCAAGAGTTCAATGACTCGGAGGTATCTGATTATGAAGATGTGCCTTTATCTGCTTATGAGGATTTGGATGCAGAGGAATCCATTCCCTCTTCTGTGGTGAAACCTTACATACTTTAAGAGAGCATTTCCACTGAGAATGCCAAGACTATCCACAGTCCAAAAAGAGACTCGAGAATTTCTAGATTTGACACAACATAGGCCTTTAGCAATACCCCCAGTCTTGGATGTTGTGGATGATGTCTTTATGGAATCCAGTTTAACTCCTGATACCTAACCCCCCCCCCCCCTCCCTGCTCATAGGAAACCAGACCGGTACTACAGAGTTCCTGACTCTCTGATTCCTTTTCAAAATCTTACTGCTGACCCAAAGATCATCTCCCAGGGGCCTAAAGGTATCAAAGCAGCTACAGCTAAGAATCCCACCCCTTCGGACAGGGATTCCAGAGCTATAGACAGATGGGGTAAGAAAGTATACACCTCTGCAACTCTCGCCATTAGGGCTAGGAGTTGCCAGTTTCACGTGCTGAGGTACCAACAACATATTATGGAAGTTATTAAGCAAAAAAGAACTACCTTTACAGACTGTGCAGAAAATAAATTACAAGAGCTTGTGCATTCTGCAAGCCAAGTCAGCAAGCATACTTTGTAATGTGGCTTTGACGCCCTAGAAGCATCTTGCAGGGCAGCAGTCACTGGTTCTGTACTGAGAAAGGCATGCTTGGCTTAAGGAGCAGACCTTGCCAGACCATGTCAAATCAAAATTACTAGACGCCCTCTTGAACAAGGACAATCTTTTTAGCACCAAAGCAGAAGAGTTTCTTAAAAAGGTGGAAGAAAAAGCTAAATCCATGCAGACAAAGACTTCTTGCAAGTACAGCCTCCTAGATTCAGTAGGCATTGCCCCTCGAAACATTGGTCCTTTCCAGCCCCCTCAAGGCCATCTCAAACTAGACTTAGGGGAAACAGACCCCTCAGACTACAGTCTCTGAGTATGCAGAGATCTAAGCAATGGAGTGCCTCCACGTCAAATACGGAGTGCTAAGCCACCCCCTAGGGAAAGTATTCACAATGACTTCTCAACTGCACTCCCCACCTCTGTCTAACTGCTTGTGCCCCTAGGAGGAAAACTTGCCCATCCTGCAAAAAACTGGACTTCCATCACCAAAGACCAATGGGACCTCAACATTGTATCCCAGAGGTACACATTTTACTTCCACTCACTGCCAACCCCAAAAAGGTTCTCAGACCTTCCTCCAAACCAGTGGGTAGAGGCACAAAACCAAGTTTAATCCCTGCTCTAAGTGCAATTCAACTTGTTCCTGCAGAACAGATAGGTCAAGGGTTCTATTCCAGACTTTCCTGGTACCCAGAAAAGAGGGCACTTGGCGCCCAATCCTAGATCTTTCCATTCTAAACACCTTCCTGGTGGTACCAAAATACAAAATGCTTACCCTGCAGCAGCTTCTTCCTATGCTGGCTAAGATGCCTGGTTAGCCACTCTAGACTTAAAAGAAGCCACATCCCTATCAGGGACTCTTGCAGGAAATATCTACGTTTCAGGGCAGGATCTATGCATTATCAGTTCTCTGCACTTCCTTTTGGCTTATTCACTGCTTCCAGACTATTCACAAAATGTCTGGCTCCAGCCATTGCCTACTACAGACAGAGAAAAAATTCAAATTTACCTGTACTTGGATTGCCTGATTCAGGCAGACAGGAAATGCTGTTGCAGCACCTGACATTTGTAAAGAGCCTTCTAACCTCCCTGGGGTACACCATCAACGAAAATAAATCAAAACTAGTCCCCAGTCAAAAGATTGTATTCCTGGGAGTAAGCTTGGGCACAGCATCCCAGATGGCATTCCTTACTTCAGAAAACAAGCCTATCTGACGGACTACTTCACTCAGATGGCCACCAGAACACAGCTATCTGCAAGGAAAATCCAGCAAGCCCTAGCGTTTATGGCCTCATTCCATATGCCAGACTACATATGAGGAAACTTCACTGGTACTCAAGTCTTTGGTGCCAGCGTTCTCAGGACCTGAAATCTGTTGTTCCTGTCATGCCTAGTCTAAAGATAGTTTCTTTGGTGGGCAGCAGCATGCAACCACAACAAGGGACTGTCCTTTACTCAACCCCACGCCACCCAGACCCTAACCACAGACGTATCAGACTATGCCTGGGGGGCACATCTGGACGACAAGTGCATTCAGGGACACTGGAGCCAAAGTCAAATTAATCTGCACATCAACCAAAAAGAGATGCTAGCTGTTCAGCATGCTCTTTCAGATCCCTGCTCTCACCAGGACCCCTGCTAATAAAAACGGACAACACCACAGTTATGTGGTACATCAATAAGCAGGGGGGGACCCATTCTTACCCACTCTGCAGGCTAGCCATGGCCCTGTAGAACACTGCCTTGGACATGCAGGTCCATCTGCAAGCTCAATTCCTGCCAGGCAAACAAAATTCACTGGCAGATAACTTAAGCAGAAATCTCCTAGACCCGCATGAGTGGCAATTAGAGCCCAGTACCTTCAGCTTCTGACGTTGTCCCGTTCGATTCTCAGCTAGAGCGTCTTCTGTGTGGAGGTATGCATGAATGGGGCGTACTTTCGTTGAAGGTTGTGCTTCAGAGCTGGCAACTCTGCACGTAAAAATCTGCTGCCAATCATTAGCGGACCGGAGTTCCACTGTGGCAACCCCTAACCGGGAAAAGCCGAAAGGCACAACAACAACCTTCAGCCTTCTGATTCAGAAATGGGGGACCCCAGCGGTGGATCTCTCTGCCTCCCCCCTGGAATCACCAGCTCAGCAAATTCTGCACCAGGACACACCATAGCAGGGCCTAGAAAGTGGATGCCGTATCCTTCCAGTGGGTAAACCTCTCATCTATGCATTTCCCCCTCTCCCCCTTCTCTCAAGAATATTTCTCAAGATAAGAGGACAGACTAAAGACAATTCTGATTACCCCGGACTGGCCACGCCAGCATTGGTACCCACTCCTGCACAGCCTGCCTCCGGTACCACCCTGGCACCTACCCCAGAGCCTGGCCCCGCTCACTCAGCAGGGGGGACAGATCTTGAATCTGCAACTGCAAACCCTAAATCTTGCAGCCTGGCTTATTCCTTAAATTCTCCCCCATTGACCAGCTTAAGCAAGTAGGTGCTGGACGTCATTCTTGAAGCCAGAAGACCCAGTACAAGGAAATCCTATGCTGATAAGTGGTAAAGGTATTGCTCCTGAATTCCGTCTAAATGAGAGGACACAACTCTGCCCTCCTTACCTCTAATCCTGGATTACTTAGCGGATCTACTCCACAGAGGCCTTTCCTTCATTAAGATTCATGCCTCTGCCATCTCTGCTCATTACCCCTATTCTCTCACCCTCTCTGCAAACAGTTCCTGAGAGGGGCAAACAACCTAAGGCCACCACGGAGAGCACTCACCCCTGCTTGGGACCTTAACTTAGTACTGGATAAGCTCACACTATCCCCTTTTGAGCCTGCAGCGTCAGCAGATTAAAAATTCCTCTCTCGGAAAACAACATTGCTCCTGGCCATCACTTCAGCAAGAAAAGTGTCTGAGCTATAAGCACTTATGGCAGTGGAACCCTTCATTATTTTTCATGCTGACAGGATCTCCCTCAGGAGTAATCCTTCCTTTATGCCCAATCTATCCATTTGCCAACCTTCTTTCCTAATCCTGAAAATAAAAGGGAAAGGATTCTGCACTCCTTGGAAGTGCACAGACGGATCAGATTCTACCTGGATAGGACTAAGCCCTTCAGGAAATCTGACCAGTTATTACTCGTTTTGCACCAGAGGCAGAGGGCAAGGCCATTTCAATACAGTCAATTTCCAAGTGGCTAGCACACTATCCATGTCTGCTACAAACTCCATGGGAAACCCATCCCTCAGGGGGTCAGAACACATTCCACTAGAGCAACTTCTATGTCTACAGCATTCCTCAGGGGAGTCCCCTACCAGGGACATTCTGGAGACTACCTGGAGTTCTGTACACACATTCACCAAGCCTGTATTTTCCAAATCCAGGGTGAGTTTTGCAACTGCAGACCTGCACGGCATTCTAGCCAGCCCAAGCACTTTGACTGCCTCCACCCTTTCTACAGCTTTGGGAGTCAACCCAGGTGTGATGACTGCAGCAGTGAAACACGAAGAACGTAGTACAGTTGTGTACACTTACCATAAATGTAGATTTTCGAGTGTATTCACTGTTGCAGTCCTGGACGTCCTTCATGGATGCATCTGCAGTCATAACTGGGTTGTCCTGTCGTCAGGCAGCCCTGCAGTCGGCCGGATTCCAAAGTCCGGGTCCGGCTTCGGCTGATGTCGCACTTCACCCGACGCCATCTCTGCTGGTCTCCGGGTATAAAAGCATCAGCCGACGCCATTTTCTTCAGTCTTTCTTGCCGTGGCGGAAGCAGAAGCTGTTATCAAGTGCCGGTCGGTCGGATCCAGAGATTTCTACTACCGAATACTACTACGAAGACTTCTAAAAAGCTAAGTACCCCGTTGGGGACTCTTTCTTGCCTCAGCCGATGTCAGAAAAAGTCAATAACTGTTTAACTTGTGGGAAACAAATACCTCATAAAGATTTCCACTCTTACTGTTTGCCTTGCTTAGGCCCAGACCACGACGTAGCAGCCTGTTCGGCCTGTGCTTCATTCAACCGACGAACGCTTAGGCGCCGGTCGGAGTTTGCTGAACAGTTTTTCAGTTCAGAATTTGCGTACATTATGCCGTCGGATCCTCCGACTACCCAAATTGTTAAGAAACGCAAAGAAAAAGACCGACACTCGCGGTCCACGGTTTCGGCCGAAACCATGGTGAAGCAAACCGCGAGTGTCTCTGTTTCGGCCGAAACCCCGAAAACTGATCAAAGCACAGCTGAATCTTTGAGTACTTCTGAGGTTCCTGCTACCTTACTTGAATCGGCCTCTGAAATTTTACCTACTACAGTGGTTTCTAGTGAATTATCAGACACCATCCCTTTGGATGTCTCTACCCCAGCACGTGGTGCTGCTAGGCCTCCTGCAGCCATGTCCATTAAGGCCTTTGCCAGGGCTAAAGCAGCCAAGTCTACTAAATCAGTGCCTGTTAAACCCCCCTCAACCAGGCCTACTTCTAGTTCACAAATGCTTACTCTGGCAGAAGATTTAATATCCTTAATTAGGGGATCTCAGTCTCACCCAGACAGGGCCTCTCAGCCCCCAGAGAAGAGACCTAGGGCAGGGCCCCGAGCCTGTGTCCTCTGATGATTCTATGGATGACTCAGATATTACAGACCAGCCAGAGGCTCCTTTCTCCAATTATGAAGACTCAGATGCTGAAGAATCCATCCCAGCTGCTTCTCCACCTGAAGAATTCTCATTTGGGGAAACCTTACATGCCATGAGAACAATTCCAATGGCAGCAACAGGATTTCTCAGATTCCAGAAAAAGACTTAGGACTTTTCTGCACCTTCCACAACACAGGCCCTTAGCTATACCTCCTGTCCTCTCTGTTGTGGACGATGCCTTTAATGATGTCTGCTCTGCACCAGACTCCTTACCTCCAGCCCCTGCCAAACCAGACAGATTTTACAGGGTACCAGACACGATCATCACCTATACAAGGCCCCACTTGCAGACCCCAAACTATTTCCCAGGGGCCTAAGGCAGTAGCCTCGACCACAGCAAAACCCTATTCCTTCTGAAAGGGAAGCCAGGTCTTTAGATAGATGGGGCAAAAAGTTTATACCTCATCTACTCTCTCAGCTAGAGCTTTAATCTGTCAGTTTCTCATGATTGAATATCAAGAGTTTATGCGTGATCTGTTAACTAAAAACTATCATCTGATGACTCTATAGATAAGAAATATGTATTAGAAATGGTAAATAACATACAACAGGTTAGTAACCATTCCTTAAAATGTGGCTATGATGCACTGGAGGCTTCATTTAGATCAGCCATGACTGGCACAGTGATAAGAAGACATGCATGGCTGAAGGAACAAGTCTTACCGGATCATGTTAAAGCTAAGTTATTAGATGCTCCTATGGATAAGACCAGTTTGTTTGGTACACCTGCCCAGCAGGTAATGAAGAAAATGGAAGAAAAGGCAAAATCTGTTCAAACGGTTAAAGATTTCTTGCAGGTTCAGCCCCCAAGGTTTAGCAGGAACTGGCCTGCCAAAAGTTGGTCCTTTCCTGACTCCACAAGATCCCAGAGGGGCAGGAATAGACGTTCCAGAGGCAGACACCAATCCAGAGGAGGTGCCTACAGAGGACGACAGTGGCAAGGTAATAACAGAGGTACAGACTCAGCCACTACCACTACAACGGCACAATCACAGTGACTTAACTCTACATCCGCCTACCAGGGAACAAATAGCAGCTCCATTAGGCGGAAAATTAACCTTATTTTCGAAAAACTGGCACTACATCACAAAAGACAAGTGGATTTTGCAAACCATAGACCAAGGTTACCGATTCCACTTTCACACTTTACCAGTCAAAAGAGGAATGCCAAACCTGCCTCCAAATCAAAAAACAGAAGCTCTACAGCAGATAATGCAATTAGCAAAGATGAGAGCTGTGGAAAGAGTGCCAATAACAGAACAAGGCAAAGGATTTTACTCCAGACTATTCCTAGTTCCAAGAAAGGAAAAAAGTTGGAGACCTATTCTCGACCTGTCCACCTTAAATACATACATCATTGTCCCAAAATTCAAAATGCTGACCCTACAGCAACTTCTTCCCATGCTGGGCAAGGAGTGTTGGCTGGTAACTCTAGATCTCAAGGAGGCATACCTGCACGTCCCTATTCGACCTATTTGCAGAAGATACCTCAGATTTCTTGCAGGATCAGAGCATTATCAATTCTCAGTATTGCCCTTTGGCTTATCTACTGCGCCCAGAGTATTCACAAAATGCCTGGCATCAGTAATCGCCCACTGCAGACTACAGGGAATCCAAATTTATCCATACCTGGACGACTGCCTGCTACAACGGGACAACAAAAGCAAGCTGACAACAGATTTACAAAGGGTCATTTACTTGCTACAAGCACTGGGATACACAGTCAATTTACAAAAGTCAAGGCTGATACCATCCCAAACAAGGACATTCCTGGGCGCGGGATTGGACACTGTAACACAAATGGCATCCCTAACCGCAGAAAAACAAAAGAACTCCCTCTTTACTTCTTGGCTCTAACAAAACAGAACAAGTTAACAGCAAGAAAGGTCCTGCAGGCCTTGGGCTACATGGCATCATGCATAATCTTGGTTCCACATGCCAGACTACATATGAGAAAACTACAGTGGTACCTAAGGAATTTATGGTCCCAACACAGGCACAGCCTAGAAGCAGAAATTCCACTAATCCCATGCCTAAAACAGGAGTTCCTATGGTGGGCACAGGCATGCCAGTCAAACCCAGGCCTACCCTTTCACAGCTATCGAGCAAGCCAGACCATCACAACAGACGTCTCAGACCTAGGATGGGGGGCTCACATGCTGGACAAATGCGTACAAGGATTGTGGACGCAGGATCAACTCCACCTGCACATCAACCTAAAAGAAATGCTGGCAGTAAAACTGGCAATCCAAAATTTCAGACCATTTCTCAGAGGGCCATTTGATGATAAGGACAGACAACACCACAGTAATGTGGTACATCAACAAGCAGGGAGGCACTCATTCATACCCCCTATGCAGAATGACTTTGGAGCTTTGGAACCTGACACTCGGCTACAACATCCAGTTACAGGCAATATTTGTACCGGGAAAGGACAATACTCTAGCAGACATATTGAGCAGAACCACATCGGATGCCCACGAATGGATGCTACACCCGGACATCTTCAAGACCATCTCAAAGAAATGGGGAAGACCACAGATAGATCTATTCGCTTCCCCTCTCAATCACCAACTCAAAAAATTCTGCACAAGGACATTCCACCCACTTGCATGGAAAGTGGATTCGCTCTCCTTCAGCTGGAAAGGTCTAACAGCATATGCATTTCCACCTCTTCCCTTGATACACAAGGTATTACTAAAAATCAAGGAGGAACGTCCAAGGATAACCCTGATAGCTCCAAACTGGCCAAGACAACACTGGTACCCATTACTGAGGAGCATGTCTCGGGACAACATGTGGCCAATACCCCTGATGCCTTTGATGTTAACTCAGAACAACTACAGCAGCATGCATCCAAACCTAAAAACATTGCAACTGACTGCATGGAACATCACATAGCAGCAACTAACCCAGAACTTTCACAAAGGGTTAAAGACATTATCCTTGAAGCCCGCAGACCTTCAACAAGAAGGAACTATGCAGGAAAATGGAAAAGGTTTGTCATTTGGAGCACTGAAAGAGGAAAAGATGTGTCAATTATAGATATGGCTAACATTCTGGAGTATCTGGCAGAGCTTCTACATACAGGCCTGTCCTATTCCTCCATCAAGATACATGCATCAGCTATTTCAGCAGAATACAGCTTTGATCCACCTGTCTTTTCACATCCTTTACTCAGGCAGTTCCTCAGAGGAATTAAGAATGTAAAACCTCCAAGGTAACCACCATTGCCAGCTTGGGATTTGAACTTTGTGCTAGAAAAATTGACACTCGCACCTTTTGAACCAGCAGCTACAGCAGACCTACAGCATCTATCGTGGAAAACTGCTTTCCTACTGGCAATAACCTCAGCAAGGAGGGTCTCTGAACTCCAGGCCCTAATGGCGGTACAGCCCTTCCTAATCTTCCACCAAGATAGTGTCCATGAGGACTAATCCTACGTTTATGCCTAAGGTGATATCCAGAGTGTCTTTAAACCAGGCAATCCACCTACCTACCTTCTTTCCCAACCCACAAAACAGAGGGAAAGATTGCTGCATTCCTTGGATGTACATAGACAGTTACGCTACTACCTGGACAGAACAAAAGTAGCAGAAAAACTGACCAGCTTTTTGTAGCCTATGCAACAGGAAGGGAAGGAAAAGCAATTTCCAAACAGACAATCTCCAAATGGATAGGAAATTGCATACGGTTCTGCTACTCCTTCCATGGAAAACCAATTCCACAGAACATAAGGCCTCATTCTACAAGGGCAACAGCCACTACCACAGCCTTCCTACGAGGTGTGGCAACCAAGGACATTATTGAGGCGGCTACTTGGACCTCCGTGCATACATTTGCCAAGCATTATAACTTACCAATGTACTCCAGATCCCGAGCAGGGTTTGCCACTGCTGTGCTGCAAGGGATCCTAACCACACCATAATCTAATTTTTTCCTCCTCCCTTAGTTGGCTATGGTATTCTACCCAGTTAGTTATGACTGCAGATGCATCCATGAAGGACATAGTACAGTTTTGTACCTACCATAAATGTAGATGTCCGAACTGGATAGCATCTGCAGTCAGGATTACCCTCCGCCTTCCCTCTGTGGTACTCCTAGGGTATTTACCCTCCTAATAGCTAGCTAGTGGGGGGAGTCTCTTATGGTGTATTTGTTTGTATATATGTACATACATGCTTATTTTCTGAGTTTGCCTTCTATCCTTTTGGAAACATTGGCATTTATCCAAAATTTAGCCTTCCAGGAAGGGCAACTGGCATCTGGGGCAAGAAACACTGAAGAAAATGGCGTCGGCTGATGCTTTTATACCCGGAGACCAGCAGAGATGGCGTCGGGTGAAGTGCGACATCAGCCGAAGCCGGACCCGGACTTTGGAATCCGGCCGACTGCAGGGCTGCCTGACGACAGGACAACCCAGTTGTTATGACTGCAGATGCTATCCAGTTCGGACATCTACATTTATGGTAGGTACAAAACTGTACTTTTCCCTCCCTCCAGCCCCCTGCTGTCTCTCTCTCTCACTCCTCTGTGTATACTACTTACCCCTTGCAGGGGTGTTGGTATTGGTATTTACTTTTTACTGGTGGTGATTTTTTCCAACATAGCTTAGCTCCCTATTGGGAGGCTCCTGGCATTTGGGGTCAGAAAAACTGATGCAATGTCATCAGCTGCCTGTTTTTATACCCCTGACGACCTGACTTCAGACCTGGAGTGACAGCAACCGATGCAGAAATGCTAAGTCTCTGGTATTCAGGCTGACTGAGGGCTACCTGCAGGCAGATAAGTGTGATGACTGCAACAGTGAATACACTCCAACATCTACATTTATGGTAAGTGTACACAACTGTACTTTATAACCCCTCTGTACTAATCAGGCCCATAATAGAGTATAATGCCCCTTTTGGCATGTACCATACAGAGCACCTGCAGCAATTGGAGAGACCTCAGAGGTTTCTAATTAAGATCGTCAAGGGACTCAAGCACAGATAAGTTCTTGCCACTATACTCTATCATCTAGACTTCTTAGGGAAGACTTATGCCTGGCTTACAGAGCAATCTCTGACCCAAACCTAATGAATTTGCTGCACATGGATAAATCAAACGGGACTAGAGCTACCCATTCCAGGAACATAAATGTGGCCTGCAACTTGAATAGGACATGCTGGAGGGACAGATGTGTCCCAGCAGCTGACACCTCTTTGAAATAGGCTGCCAAGTCATGTGAAGCAGAGCACCTCTATGGCCTTGTTCAAAAGGAACCTGGACAAGTGGATGGAGCACCATAAATTCTTACCAGGGATAGCGCCCACAACCCTCCTGGACATAAGCCGTCATTAATAAATACAATCCTGGGTATTGATTAGAGTATCTGTGGTATTTCATTGAGATGAAACTGCTAGGCTTGAAGTGACTTCCAGGTGGATATCCTAGTAACCACCTATGATCCTGTGTAGGGTAAACATGTTGAGATTTAAAACCTTGAGGGATGTGCAGAGGGACATGTCAGAACTTTTTGTGCATGTTAGAAATGCAGATAAGACACTAGTCCTGTAGAATACAAAAAACAGTTTCGAGGATAGAGTTGAGTGTAATAAAATAAAATGTAGACTAACCGTAAATACACTCAGCAACACATCAATAGCTCCAATTTATTACAGAAAAGTAAGCGCTTTTGCGACCACACACTGTCGCTTCATCAGACAAACAGAATGAATACATTGCAGTATATATGTGTACACACCCATATACAATTAATTAATTCATTACTAAGCAATCAACATCATACTATTGTGAGGTGATCATCTTCTTTCAGCTGTTCCTGTTAGGGGTTGCCACAACGGATCTACTGTTTCCATTTCTTCCTGTCCTCTGCATCATGCTCTTTCACACCAGCCGCCTGCATGTCCTCTCTCACCGCATCCATAAACTTTATCTTAGGCCTTCCTCTTTTCCTCTTAACTGGCAGCTCCATCCTTAGCATCATTTTCCCAATATACCCAGCATCCCTCCTCAGCACATGTCCAAACCAACGCAATCTCGCCTCTCTTGCTTTGTCTCCAAACTGTCCAACCTGAGCTGACCCTCTAATATAGTGATTCCTAATCCTATCCATCCTTGTCACACCCAGTGCAAATCTTAACATCTTTAACTCTGCCACATTCACTCTGACTCCTGCCTTTTCGTCAGTGCCACCGTCTCCAACCCATATAATATAGGTGGTCTCCCTATCCTCTTGTAAACCTTCCCTTTCACTCTTACTGGTACCTGTCTGTCACAAATCACTCCTGACACTCTTCTACACCCATTCCACCCTGCCTGTACTCTCCTTCACCTCTCTTCCACACTCACCATTACTCTGAACTGTTGATCCCAAGTACTTAAACTCATCCACCTTTACCAACTCTACTCCCTGCATCCTCACCATTCCTCTACCCTCCCTCACATTTACACACACACATTCTGTTTTAGCCCTGCTGACCTTCATTCCTCTCCTCTCTAAAGCATATCTCCACCTCTCCTGGGTCTCCTCGACCTGGTCCCTACTCTCACTACATATCATAATGTCATCTGCAAACATCGTATTCCACGGGGCCTCCTGTCTGATCTCGTCTGTCAACCTGTCCATTACTGCAAATGAGGGCTCAGAGCTGATCCTTGATGTAATCCCACCTCCACCTTAAACATATCTCACTCCCACCGCAGTCCTCACCAGTGTCACACTACCCTTGTACATATCCTGTACCACTCTTGCATACTTCTCTGCTACTCCCGACTTCCTCGTACAGTACCACAACTCCTCTCTAGGCACCCTGGAGGTGAATAAGAATTCTACATCCAAAGTCACAGAAATA
>NC_056735.1:675651597-675655881 GCF_019279795.1 Protopterus annectens
TCTGGTTAACAAATATATGTTATTTAGTAGCTAATTATAAAAAAAATGTTATGTACTGCTTTCACATGTAAAATGCAAATTGGTTACAGTGAGGATCAAACCAGGAATGTCTGTTTGCAAAGCATAAACTCTAACCACTACACTACTGCAGTACTGCTTATGTTGGATATCTCTTGCTATTTAACATCTTGTGGTGTTTAAGCTGGACTAAGCACAGCTAAACAACGGGCACACCCGCACAGCTATGCTTAAGCTTTATTGCATGTATAAAAAAAGTATTTGTTGCGTTTTTTTTATTCGTACCCTTCAGAATATCCATGCTAATGCTGAACCATTTATTCTATCAACTTTCTGCTTTGTGGGACAAATGTCCCTTATGGCTATTCCTTACTCTGATGGGTTGGGAGGCGTGCACTATATGCTTATGCTACATCTGTTATTCTATCAACTTTTGCCTTGGTAGGGATGATTGTCCCTTACGGCTTTGACCAGATTTCTTACCCTGATGGGTTGGGGGTGTTACGAGCATTCTCACTCATTTTACATTGCAGAACGCTAATTCTAGTGTGCAGGGGGCATGTGGATTCTGAGAGCACTGCTCTCAGACACACCCCTGCACTCGTACACAGAACTGTGTCTATTTTGCTGCATGGCAGCATGCCTTCATGAATATGCATGTCACGCTGCTGTGCTGCATGGGAATGGTCCCTTCCATGCAGGAATAAGCTATTCTTGCACAGAAGTTTACTGAATCCCAGGGTATGTTTTATAATGGAGTCACCTATGACCAGTATATTAGGTTTTGTGGTGTTATGCATTATGGGCTTATTTGTTGAGACAACAGTGTGTTTGTGTTATTATGTGTCATGTCCTCACTTAATGTGGGAATTGTGTGTGTGTATGTGTGCTGACAATCTGTTTGGCATTCAATTTTTCCTTATGTCAGAGTCTTTCCTCTAGTTTTATAGTGTAACCACATCTCTCACATAAAGTATTTTTTTCAGGAGCAAGTGGTTGTCAGTATACATGAGACAATTGCTACATTGCTTCAGGATGCCCATGTCTATCAGGCTGGCCAAAGAGATGATGGGAAACTGCCTGTCCATGGTAGTAGGTTATTACTGTATATTTTTTGGGGGAAGGGAATGGCTTAATTTGACAGGACTGTGCTGGTAGCACTGAGACTACAAGAGGGACCTATACTTTGTGTAGGCTAAGGCTGATCAATAAGGCAACACTGCTCAGTATGCAACTGAGTTGATCCTAGAACAGCAGAAAACTTGGAATGGTTTCACTGACAGCTCTTTAGAGAAAAACTGAGATTATAGGCTTTTGTGTCTATACAGGGCACTGATAACTACTGCTGTGCAAAGAGCAGCACCATGCAAACTTGAGGCTTAAATATGAGCAAAGAGAAACAACCTTTATGCTAAATACCAATCAGGAAAGCAAACAATAAGCCTTCCACCAGCAATCCCCAACTCAGACAGGTCAAATCAGCACACTTCTACCACAAGGGTGGAGAAAAATACCTTCTTAATGTAGAACAGCTGGCTTGGAGCCCAAGTGTAACAAGACCACACAAACTACCTACAGCAGCCCTACAATAACAGATACAATGTAATACAGTGCAATTAACAATCTAAAGCAGCAGCAGACAGTACAGTTTTTTTTTTTGAAATGCTAAAGTACAGTTACAGTGTATAACAGAAGTGCAAAAAGTACTTAGAGTCATTTTGTGTGCTTCCCAGCTCAGATAGACCAAGTAAACATATACTGCCACTAGATGATTAATCCCAGTCCTCCTAATGTAAAAGCACAGTAAAGGATTGTCAGGAGTGAAATGCTACCACAAACTTAAAAGATACAAAATGCTACCACAGACAAACGTAAAAATATGGATACAGCAGTGTACTTCAAACAGCTTATAAAAGTGTGATTATTCAATAAAAGTACTTCACCTGGTATAAATGAGCCAAGAGCCACTCAATTGTATAGAAATTATAAAGACACTAAAAACAAGATAAGCTGACCAATAAGCCCTCCAGCCAGTAAAACTGCATGCAGAAATCTCAAGTGTTTCCCCAAATGAAACAGATCGGGCTACCTCCCAGTACACTAGATGGAAAATCCACTGACCTCTTGATGTAAAAACAAGTGCTTGATAAGAGTGTAAATGAATTCAGAGCAAATAAAATCATTAGAACAGACAATGAGAGGCAAAATGCACTTTTTTAATATATAGAAAAGGAAAAACAAATAAATAATTCAAGATATAAACATTAGTGTAGAAAGGGAGGGGCTTAATATGCTTAATTTACAGTAGGGGTGGACAACTTAAAATCACCAGGTTTAAAAAAGCAGATCAATGAAGGGGAGGTCATGTGGGAAAACTAGCAGGGAATCACCAGCACTGCTTTTAGTTTACGTAGGCATGAAATCTTTTCAGAAAAATACAAAGACATAGAAATTCACTATGTATTTAAGTACCACTCAAGAAACAGTAAATCAGTAAAAAAAACATGTGAAATGTGCAGCCTAGATTATTTACGTGTCTGTTTCTCACATAGACCAAAAACATCAGGCCAAGCAGATTTCTTAAAGGGACAATCCCAGGGATTTTTTGTTTTGATTCTGCCTTTGTTTACATTTCAGGTTTGCCTTGATGTGCATGCTCATTTTGGCTGAGGGGGTTGGGGGAAGATTGCCTGCAGGAAGCGTCAAAGGTGTTAGCCAAATTCCATCTCAAATTGCAGTTCTACTGACAACAGTCTCAGTGTCACCCATTCATTAGTTGAATCTGTGCATTTGCCCTTTGAGAAAAGTAGCCTTTCAGGCATTTAATGACCTAACTATTGCTGCTGTTACTATAGAAAACACAGCAGTAATGCAATACTTTTAAAGGGACATTATTTTGTTTCTAAAATCATTTACTTGCTAGAGTACTTTATCTTTTAGTGCAGTGTAAGTCATATATTTACACAGAGGCAGGATTTTTAGAGAAGGTTGATAGGATAGATGTCACAAACTTCAGTGTGGTTTGGTTGTTATTAGGAAATGCTAAGACTTTACTGTTTGTTCTTTTGTATTTCCCTTCCCCCACACACAGGCCATTAGATTAGTTGATCTAGTCACACTCAAATCTGCATTCTTTGCAGCACTGAAATTACATCTTTAGTATGTGCTTGTTTTTGTAAAACTTACTGGAATGATTATCCCAGCCTGGGCAATTGTATTTTTGTTCATGCTTGTTGCAACATGCTTTTTTTTTTCCTTTACAGATAATTATTTTTCATATGTTCAGCAATAGTGTTGCTTATTAGTGCATGTACTCATGCCGACATATATTTATACAATAGTTTCCCCTCAGTTCACAGACAGCATTGCTTTGAACATTTGGATTCTTAGAAACAAACCCACTGAGTTGCAAATGTCCTAATAGAAGAATAAAATCTCATAACATTTCAATAAGAATGTCAGGCAACATTGAAACTGAATCTTGTTACTTTTACTAAAAGTATTTTCCCCTTAGCTGACACCTTTCAGGAATCACACAGCAACTGTCTGTATAATAGTGATTCCATACAACTCAATTTATTTATTTTTTTCCCTGTGCTGCAATAAAATGTTTGGATCTTTCACTCTTTCCCTGAATATTTGACTGCAAGAGAGTTACAGCAGTCACCATTTGAAAGTTGAGGCAAATGTAGTCTCTGTATTTCCCTATATTTTCATATGTGTGTGCATAAGTATGCGTGCAATATGTAACCTAAGTTTATATTCATGTGGTTGTAAAACCATAGCCTTGCTATGTCTTATTGACCGGCTTGCAATTCAAGGCATTCCTGAATGTCCTGTCAAATTTGTATATGCTGGATATGTAGCAATGCATGTATTTTATTAAAACTTTGTATGCAGTGCACCTAATTGTTTAGTGGTATACTTCACTGTTAATATTGGAATTCTCATAACTTTTCTCAAACTTGCTTCTTTTGTAACTCAGATGGCTATGTTGATGAGACCACTTACCCCTCATCAAGATGGAAATAGATAATTTAAATAACTAAATGCATTTGTCATGTGCCATTATGTGTTTATCATATGCATTGCTTTGGTTGTTTAAAATGTATTTGCTGTATATCTTTATGTCATTATAGATCCACTGCACGCGCACACACACACACACACACACACACACACACACACACACACACACACACACACACACACACACACACACACACACACATCTGTCTCTGAACTTGTGTGTGTATTTTCTTATGT
>NC_056735.1:675656381-675706933 GCF_019279795.1 Protopterus annectens
TGGTTGTACAACTATGATGAATGTCCATTATTGACATACTTTGCTGTGTTTGAACTGTTCTGCAGTATTACACATACATGAACAGTCACTCACACTATGTATATAAACTGTCGTGTGTGTGTGTGTCACAGATGACCTAGGCCACAGACAGTTCTGATACACGTAGTTGACAAGTGTGGTAATGCTCCACCAGATGTGTCCAGGCACCAGAACTGTGACTTGGCGACACATACACATGCTAGAGTAAGGTTTCTGTATGTGCGTGTGCCTCATTATGGCATTCCTGTTCATGTGTGTGTGCATTTCTGATGTGTGTCATCAGCCACAGTTGAACTGCACATCCGGCATCCCACACACTAGGTGACCATAAGGGTTGTCCCCATTGCCAAATGTTTTGTACAGCTGCGTCAGATGCCACATATCGGATGCATTGCAGCTTCCAGAGCATCCAGCACACACATTCATTATTATGGGCTGGCCATCACACACAAACCACCACTTCATGGAGGGGAAGCCCTTGTGGATGATGTAGACCCTGCCACACTCACTGGCTGGTGCTTTGATGCATATGTGCGTGCAATGTATTGCACACAGTACTTAGGGTATGCCACTATTGTGTGGAAATGACACATATTGCTGCCCAATACCTTACGGGAATTGGGGATATATACATCACTGACATGTGCTGACATGGCATTCATGACCTGGTGCAGTACCCTGGATGCTGATGTTTGTAAAATCCACGTCATATCACCAGTTGATCTCTGGAAGGTACCTGTTGCTGGTATCCTTAGGGCAACACATACCTTGGTTTCCACTGGGATAGGTTTCCCTCTGTTGGGTCTGTGTGTGAGACATGGCCTGCACAGATCCACAATCTACTGCAGGAGGTCTCTGTCCACTCTATAGCGCTCTACTATCTCCAGCTCATGTAGCCCCTGGTAGTTTACCCGGTGCCTGTACACTCCTCTCCGTCTACTCACTGTGTGATGCTGAGCGGCATTCACATTGGCACAACCCTCCACATGTTGCATATGTTGACGTATAATAGCAATGGCAGCCCCTAACATTACCTTGTCTCAGTTAAGCTATTACAGTTTGCACTTCTCTTACTATACTACAGTGTTGCAGTGTGTCTGAGAATAACATGGTGGACTACTGTTTGTAGAGTTGTACGTGCTGTGCTGTGCTGGCCTACTGTACTGGCTGTGTAATATACTCAGTCTGATTGTTTCCACCTGCTAGCTGTGGTAGTTCTCCTTGGTTAACTTACAGCTATTTGTTTACCTTCCTTTCCACTGTTTGTGTCCACAGTGAGCGGCGCCGCGCATAGGAGCACAGTGAAGTGCATATCCGCTTCCACGTGCGCACACAAGCTTATACATGCGTACAAACACTTACACTGGCTTACACAACATTACACGGGCTTTAACAATCTTACAGTAGCTTACTCATTCTTCAAGTCGCGCACACAGGCTGACACACATGCACACATGCTTACTCGGGCTTACAGGCTTGCATGGGCGCAAACACACTTCACCAGGTTTGCAAGGAACTTCAGTGATATCCATGGCGTACACCATCAGTTTACTGACTTTACCTAGGATAAATCATAACACGCCTCTTCCACTGATGAGTCACTGACAGCAGACATGTGACACACTGCTCCAATAAGATTGCAGTGTTTTATACATACACACTCATGATGTCACCTATCTTCTACGATGATAGTCCCTTTCACCTACTCTTACACTGTAGGGGCTTGGCCCATATGGCATGACAAATTGTGCTTCACTATCCTCAGCCTCAATTGCATAGGATTGCCTACTAATGCTTGGTTACATCTCTGAGTGTGCTTCCACACATAGCAACCACTACTCAGTAGCCATGTTGTCTTCAGCTTGCCATTCCCCTGCATGACGCAATAACTTTTAACTGACATTACAATTTGTATGTATATTTTACATATTTGTCTTGTTTTGTATGCACAGCGAATACTCGGAGATCAGGGGAGGACAACTAGAGTTTTATTAATTTCCAATGGGAATACATGCCACTGGCGTTATATTTGGACATTGGCATGCTTCTTCAACTAAACCATCCTTTATTTGCAGATGACATTGCTCCGTTTAGCGACTTGCAGAACGTTACTCGGTTAACATCCTTGTACATTTCTGCACATACCTCTACTCTTGCACGGACAGCTTACTGTTTCATGTATCGCATATTTTACATCATTTGCATAGCTTTCACCTACAAATGGGGTAATTTGCATATCCTAACATTGTCCGTGCAACGTTCGTTTGAGGGGCTGTGTTACACGCCCCTACAGGATATTGCTGAATAGCTCAGCGGACATCTTGCCTTGCTCTACTCTTACTCTACTCGTACACCAACCAAAGCTTCCTGAATCCTGGCCTAAGCTTTGATGTGTGCTAATATGACTATTTGTGGGGTAGGCATGGCTGTAGGTATGTTTTGACCTGCTACGTTTGTCATTTATACAGAGCACCTCCCACTTTCATCATTTGTAGAGGTGACAGCCCTATAGGGACTATATGTACAGCTGTGACATTTGACAAGATTTGTCTTGTAGTGGTATAGTCGATGATACTGTTTCCTATAACATGTATCTGTTTCTGATACAAGATATGTCATTTTATTACACCACTACACACAATATATGGAGAAATCACAGGCCAGATGCCATTACATTCCTTTTGTGGGACACACCCGCCCAGAGTGTTGTGTTCCTCACAAATGCCAACAGGTGCTGATCAAAACATATTCTGCTATCATCTACCTTATGTGTTCGCCAGTATTTGCGCTTTCCGTCAGTGGCAGAACTCACATGCGTGTGTGGGAGACTGAACACTGTCTCGGGGACACTGCATAGCACCCTGAGGGACACATTTATGTTGTTTCTATTAACCTTCCACATTGACTATCACAGGGCATTAGTATTCATCCAGATTTGTCGAGGTACATGCTTTTGACTTATACATGTTTTGTCATTTGTCATCACGTCTTTCTTCACACCTGTCCCCCTAATCGCACTAGTTCTGTACATTTATTTAGGTCAGGGTTACCTTCATACCTCTCAACTGTACAAATTTTGGGTAAATGTCCCTAACTTAGATGTCTGATTTTGTTCCTTTTTAATAATATTGTGCAATGCCTTTCTGGTAATTTAGTGGGAAGTCATTTGGGACTGTGGGGTTAGACAATAATGACAGACATTTGTTATTTACAATTAATAACCCTCGAAACATTCATACTATTGACTGATCCATTATTCTATCCACGTTCTGACTTTGTAAGAGGAATATTTGAGATATTCCCTATTTGTACTTATTTTAAAATGCCTTTGTCCAGATGTCTTATTCTGATTGAGAGGTATGGTTACCATCTTATTAAATGCATGTCGTCCATGATAATCGCTTACACAACACTAATATAACTCCCTACATCTTCCCCCAATAGTTTACACGATATCCGGTAGATGGGTTCTTCATTTTAGGAATTTAGAGGCGTCTGCTATACCCACATAGGTATATTAATCACTCCCATGGGGCGGACCTCATAAATCTGTGCCAGCCAACACCTAGGCACCTAGGCCCATTATTGCATACCCATGATTCCCAGACCTGACACCCCTCCACAGTAGTCATAACACATACTTAATGTGAGCGATAATAAATTATGACGACACTTCTAAGCACTATCCACTCTCCGCATGTCGGTACATATGTCTTACATTCTGTCACCCATGTGTTATTACACTTGCACAAGCTACTGTTGCATGTACAGCTATATTGTAGTTGCGGATGACACTTTTTTGCGGCAATCATTACAGGGCTGTGCATTTATAAATTCACTATTTTTGGAGTCCTGCAAAGGACACCTATATCCATGTTTAAAGAGTAGAACTTACAGATCTGGCACACTGATACTTTCTGGCCAGTAGTTTTGGAAGCAGCAGTGTATTTACCTTAATTGCATGTCTGTTATGTGTATCTATACTAGCTATGGTGTAACCTATTTATGTACATGTGTTATATCTCTGAGGACATTTGTTTATATGTTTGTTAGGTATATATCAATTGATGTTGTATGTGTTTGAGTGTATGTATGTATATATATATATATATATATATATATATATATATATATATATATATATATATATATATATATATATAGATATATGTATATATATATTTATATATATATATATATATATATATATATATATATATATATATATATATATCTATCTATCTGTACATTCTTTATTTCATATATTTATTTAGTTTAAGTCTGTGGATATATATATCTATACACAAATGTATATAAACATATATAGACATTATGTGTAGAAACCAGCATTCATTCGCTATGCTGTGAGCGGATTACACACGCACAGGCGTACTTGCATTTCCTTATTGTGGGTTACACGCAGGCGCACATGCATATCCTTATTGTGGGTTACATATGTTTACTAAGTCTTTGTGCTTACGTGGGCTTTATTACTTGTGACAGTACCAGTAAAATATCTCTAATCCAGTTAACGGACATATGCGAAACACACGTTCACCTTTACATATTTAAATGTCTGTACAGCACAGACGCATTCATTACACTTTAACATTATATGTGCTGTAGTCATAGTTGAACCGGGACTGCATTCACGTTGGCCGGATGCTGTAACCACTATACGTTTGGTGTTCTGACTCATTTATATGCATACCCATAGTACATAGCTACATTAACATATGCCTCACCGCTTCACTTACGTCACAGGCATCCATTCTCCTGCTGGGAAAAATGTGGTACTACATGTTACACATTCCCTATTCCCTACTGCTCTGGACCCAAGCTGCATATTTAATCACTGCAGGGATATTCAGAACCCAAAGGCTTATAGTCCTAACACATACAGGTCTTTATTTGTCAGGGTGTTCATGTGGTGATCTGGGTTTAGGCTTGTCTGCCTGGTGGACGGAAATGCCCTGACCGTGTTCAAATGTCAGACAAAGCACATGAACAGGGTTTGTCCATTTTGAACATTTTATCTGTGTTTACAGACACAGGTGTTTGGGCACCTGTCAGCAGCTTATGATGTTGGCAATACATAATATGGGTGGGGGTGGTTACAATACATAATCCACGGTGAGTGGTGTTCCCATTCACATTTGACTACTTCCTGTATTCATTCTTACGAGGGTTATTATTTTGTACATGAATTAACTATGAATTAACTACAGGTATGCAGTAGTACAGTCAACATATGTGACGCTTTGTTACAGTATAAATGTACGGACCTCTGTAATACTGGGGACTACCCCACATCCTTCACAACATTTCATGCTTATGTACATACTATTATTCAGTGAACTTTCGAAGTTTGTGAGAGCAGTAATTACATCTGTCCCTATTTGTCCACCCATCCTTTTAGGCTTTGTCCAGGTTTTGTTGCTGTAATAGGTTGGGAGGTGGTGTCGGTATGTGATTGAGTTGAATATATACTGTCGATAATTCAGTGGGGAGTAGGGTTACCACTTGTTCCTCATTGCGAGGGGAGGTCCCACTTTGGACAGTTGTGTCCTGCGATGACACCTAAGACATGGCAACTGTCCTGTGATTTTAAGACAGTAATATATTTCTTATTTTCTTTACTAGTTGCATGATACAGGTATTTTGTATCTGGTACACATAACTATTATTTGGGATAGCATAAGCTATTCAAATGCTATGGAATAAGCTTTTATCTTGGGATACACGTGTAATTCTGTCCTTTGCACTGGCCGGGGGTATGTTTTATCCTGCAGATTCTCACATTTCTACAAGGGATATCCCACCTTGGCCATCTGAACAGGTGGCAACCCTAGTGGGGTGACCTGCATGGTGGACAGCTGTTCCATCCTGCGTAGTATGTTTTGCATGTCTGTGTGGAAAATGAACAGTACCGTGACTATACATACATGTTTTGTCCAGATGTGTACAGTAATGGACACCGTGGCATGTAAACAACTCTGAGGTTTCAACAGGTTACTTATCCCATGCAGGATGTACACACATTTTGCCAGAACATTAACGCGTGGGCATTTGAATTTACGTACCTGTGATGGGAGGTTTACAAATGTGGGATACATATTTGCAATCTTGACACTGCCTAGGACGATACTTCCTACTACATATGGGGAATACTCGCTATGTGTAGGTGTACGGATGCGCAAGGCTGGTAGCTGGATTTGGTGGACATTCGGACATGGGTGCGGGTTATGTGCTGTACAGGGGTTGTTGCGTATTGCATTTGCATGCATGGGTTCTGCTTTTGGATATCCCGGTTCCGCATATGGCATCCTATGTGTATGTGACGGTTACGTTCATGTGTATAGCACATTTTAATATACATATGTTTGCGTGTGTTTGGTATACAATTTGGACTGTCAGGTTTCTTTATGGTTGTTATATAGCCACAACTGCCCAGCTGTGTACTATCACTACCACTGTGGGTCTGCTGGTGACCATGCCCATGGGGCTAGATGTGTGCATTGGCGGCGCGCTGACATGATGCGCTTCACTTCCACTGGGTATAACTTCTGACAGTGCAGTACATTACGGACACATGATTTTAAATATCATTTGTTCCATGGACGGACACTCATATTGTGTTGCATGCATTTCTGTTTGGTTCTCCATTTTGTGTGGCTGGGAACTGTCTTGCATGCTTTGCATATGTTTCATTATCCACGGACACTGATAGGTGCGATTACTATTGCAGGCAGGCTATGATATTCAGCAGTTTAGGTTGCTCATCGCCAGCCGACATTGACACACCTCCGGGCGCAGCTTAGTAACGCCCCATGCACTCGTGCACGTGTCCTATGCACGTGGATGTGGTAGCGGCACACCTTCATTAATATGCATATGGTGCTACTACACCATTTATACGCCGCGGCGGCGCGAGGGCCACCGGCCTTGCGCCAAGCTTCATGAATCCGGGGGCATATCTACTTCTCTTTTATTGCTATTATATTTTTATACTCCATTTTCATTTTATCCCACTTACTAATTATCCCTTTTGAAGAAATCTCTACTTACCCTCATTAGTCAAGAATTACTTCCAGTAACTATTCCTTAAATTCATCTCTTTTTAACAGGTAGGTGGGAAAATGTCAATGTCTCATTTTTAACTTTGTTACCCTGAATTTTCTTTTCTTAGTCTTATCAGTGCATGATCTGAAATAGTTATTGGATGGGTGTCAAAGCTTTCAATTACATGCACATGTTCCTGTAAAATCGTTGTATCCAGTTTAGCCCAGTTATTGTACCTTTGGTAATAATATGTAAATTCTATCCTAGTTCCTACTACTGAATTCATATCTTCCATACCAAATATTTTCATAAATTTCTTCAGAAATTTATGCTGTTGCATTATATTTTCCCTTCTAGGTTTCCATAATATATCCTCATTATTGCAAATCGCGTTTCAGTCCCCATTGATTATTTCTCCCAATATTTTCTTAAGTTCCATAACAACAGTTTTTGGTGGAATATAAGTACATGCTAGCATAATCCTCCTACATCACCAATAGCCCCTTACTACCACAAATTTGCCATTATTGTCCCCACCCCCGCTTTATCATATTGGAGCCCCTCTAGCAATCAGTATAATTTTTTTGTCAAATTTACATGCTCATTTCTTTTCAAATGTGTCTCCTGTAGCACTAAAGCAAGCTTTCCACTGCTTAGAAACAACCAACGAAGGCACTGGATAAACGATTTTATTGTTCAACACCAACTGTTTTTAAAACCTTTGCTTTTCAGCACAAAACTGACTCCTGGTAGAGCACAAGTACAGACATAAACTAAGCAGGTTAAATCGCTTTGCTTTTCAGCACAATACTGACCCTTGGTAGAGCACAAACACGTGAAAATGTCCACACAGTTTAAATTTGCTTTTCAGCACGGAACTGACTCCTGGTAGAGCACAAGTACAAAATTAGTCCAAGCAGTTTGAATCACTTTGCTATTCAGCACAATACTGTCTCTTGGTAGAGCGCCAAATCTGAAAATGTCCACACAGTTTAAATTTGCTTTTCAGCACGGAACTGACTCCTGGTAGAGCACAAGTACAAAATTTAGTCCAAGCAGTTTGAATCACTTTGCTATTCAGCACAACACTGTCTCTTGGTAGAGCGCAAATACGTGAACAAAACCAAACAGTTTAAAACTTTTCAGCACAATACTGTCTCTTGGTAGAGCACAAATACGTAAATAAATCAAAACAGTTTAAATCAAGCGCTTTCGCTTGGTCTCATTAAGCTTTTTCAAGATCAAAAAGCAATGGATTTCTAACATCTTTTATAGGGTCAATTAACCATCATGTGATAGCTTAATTAATTAAGTATTAAAGTTGCACAAAACATTTCAAACGAGCAGTAATCAGTGTACTTGCCACTGCTGTAAATATACCAATATTACTTCGTAAAATGAAAAACATTAAATAAAACAAATAAGTTCACTTAACTGTACTTATCACTACATTTACCTTCAAATGATTTAATGTTAAAAAAGTGTATAAAAAATATATATATAAAAATGTATAATAAATATATATAGAACTATATGAATGTACACCAAGTTTATGAAACAATGCCCAACAAATCGTGTATTTAATTATTTAATTATGGGACCATATATAATAGTCTTAAAAATGTTTAAATAAATTGATTGTTGAATGAATTAATTTTAAAAAGGAAATCGAAGCAGTTTAAAATTGTAGTATTTTAAAAATTATGCTTATTTTTAAAAAACACACTAAATATGAATTTGCAAACATTAAATTATTATATGGCTTAAAAAAGTAACTTGCAATCATAAATTATTATAAAATTTTATGTAAAGCTTTTATGTACAACCATTAAAACACTATACTAGAAACAGATTAATACACATTTGATTACATCTTAATTCATGAAAATATCTCCTTGATATATACATCACAATCTGGCCATTCTTAGCTTAAGAACACTTTTAATGTTTACACTATCATTTAGACCGGGACTTGAGGCAGCATCCAATTTAAGTTGCCACAACAATTCCTTGTATTCCAAACGCGTTTCCCAGTCTCCCCCTCTACTATCCACTTGCACCTGTTCTAACACTATGAATTTTATGGACATTTCAGGACAACGTAATAGGTGTTTGTAAAAGGCATTTGTGTCTTTTTTCTTTGAAACCTCATACATGTGTTCGTAAATCCTCTTTCTCAGAGACCTTTCTGTTTTACCTATATAGAAACTGTGGCACTTGGTACAATAACCTAAGTAAACAATCCCTTGTGTTGCACAGTTTGTGTGAATACTGGCTTTGAAACAAAAACTCCTGGATGGAATAAATAAGGAATCACTATTTATAATATGTGCACATTGTTTACAGCTTCCACATTTGTAAGTGCCTTTTTTCAACTTCCTATTATTACTAGTTCTTTCTTGCTGTTGAAATTTCTCAAACAATTCCTTTATGTTCGTGTCCCTACGTCTCGTGAATTTTGGATGCTTGGGATATGTTTACATAATTCTTCGTGTCCAGTTAAAACCGCCAAAATTTATTAATCACCCCTTTAATTTGCTGTGAATCAGTTGAGTAGGTATGAATGTAACTGTTAGTAAATACTGTTGTATTACTCACGCTAGAATTCATTACATTACTCTGGCCTAGACCTAATAAAGGAGGAAATTTTGCTCTCTATGCTCAATAACTTCTTTGCTTAATGTGTCTATCAAGTCTTCTGGATACCCCTCCAAAACATGTTTTTATTGTCACCATTTCTTCAATAAAGAATTCTAGGGTACTGGACATCCTTGAAGCTCTTACCATCTGCCCCTTAACTATACCCTTCTTTTGATAGAAAGGGTGACCACTTGTATAATGTAAATAAGTATTGGAAAAAGTGGGTTTCCTAAACAATTTGGATGTGAACCTGTTGTTGACACAGTCTTTAGAAATTGTAACGTCCAGATAATTAATTTTTTCTTCACTTAAATTGTACGTAAATGACAGGAAATTGGTTGTGGAATTAATGTATTCAAAAAATTCCATAAATTGTGTCTCAGTGCCTGTCCATAAAATACTTATGTCATCGAAAAACCTTGTGTAATGCTTAATGCATTCTTTCCATTCAGTTGAGAAGATGAATTCCTGTTCCCATTTATGTAATATTATACTGGCATACATGGAGGCACAAGGTGCTCCCATTACCACCCCCTTCCTTTGTCTATAAATTTCTCCATTAAAAAAACATGAAATTATTCTTTAAAATAATCTCCATGAATTCCACTAGTAGATTGATAGTATTAGTTGACAAATTTGATTCTCTAACTAGTGTATCATTAAACCATTCCAGTCCTTGTTCATGGGGAATACTCGGAAATAGGTCTACGACATCAATAGTAATTAATAATAGATCCACTTGAAATAATTCTCTCTGAATACTTCTTAGGAAATCCCAAGAATCTTTACATATATATTGCAATGTAGTAGCAAAACTTTTCAATTTGTAATCAACAAATTTACCTATGGGCTCCAAAACACCTCCTTTTCCTGAGACAATGGGCCTGAATTTTAATGGTTCTAGGCCTTTATGTGTCTTTGGAATTCCAAAAATTATTGGGATTTTAGGTTTGCTGACATTTAAATAATTATAAAGTTCTTCGTTAATGAACCCTTGTAATAAATGATCCGTTAAAGTGTATTTAATTTTAGAGTAAGCCAGATTTACTTCATTTCTAGAAACTAGTTCATATTTTTCAGAGTTTTGCAATAAATCAAACATGTACATTTCATAATCTTGTGTATACATCAAGACTAACCCCCCTCCCTTGTCTGGTTTCATGGTCCTACACTTTTCTTTTCTTAAAAACTGTATTAGTGATATTTCTTCAGCCTTCATGTTCACCGGTACTCTTTCTACTCTTTTACTAATAATCTTTCTTATCTCTATAGTGGCCATCTCTTCGAATATCTTTAAGCATGGGTGGGTTGGGGGATTAAAAGTACTGGCTTTTGCTAGTGTGTTTCTATTGTGGGGCTGTCCATTGAAACTTAAAATTAAATTCATCTGTCTTACAAATAATTACTAGAGCTTTTGACAATTCAGATGGATAGGCAGGGATAAAATGTAGTCCTTTTGTGAATAAATCAAAATATTCATTTTTGATTTCTACTTCTGTAAAATTATATATCATAAAATGTTTGTGTTTAACTAGATCATATTTTTTAACCTCTTCATTCTCGTGTGAATTTGTCACTCCCTGACCATCATCAATTAAAGAGCTGATGTTAATACCATCTAAATCTAAGTTTTCCTCCAGTTCTGTTGCTGATAATTCTCCCCTCTCCCCATGAACCTGTCCTGGGGAAAGTGAAAATCCTGGTGTGTATTTTTCCTACTTTTTTCTGCTAATCTTTCATTCCTTCTTAATGGTTCAGTGGCCGGTTCTATATAGTCATTTCTATATGCGCTAGCTTGCATTCGATTCCTGTTATAATCATCATTTCGTTTATTTTTCATAACTACTGGGTATGCTAACCCTTCTCTATATTCATTCAAGTCTCTTTCTAACTTGTGAATCTTTCTGTTAAGGATTTTCAAACAGAATTGATCCACTTCGTCGAATACATTATCATAGCCTTTTTTGACAGATAAAAAACCTGAACTGTTGACTAATTTATCATTCATGACATTTAAATCCTTCAGAAGTGCATTAGACTTAGCTTCATATTCTTCCACCATAACTTCTCATACCTGCAAACCAGCCTTGTTGAAAATATTGACTAACTTGTCATAATACATTGTGCCTGGCTGCACGTTGTTTGGAAATTTAAAACAACGCAGCCCCTTAGGTACCCTTTCAACATTAACACATTCTTTAAGGTAATTAATCTCCAACTGATTCGTTTTGTAAGAATACAGTTTTTCTTTTAAAACATTAAACTGGTGATCAGTATCAGACTGATCTATTTGTACAGTACCTTGTTTAAACCAGAACTGTTTGTCTGTCCACACATTAAAATTAAACTGGTTGCTGTGGGTTTCAGAATCAAGTGGGCGATGTCCATGAACTGAATCTGCAAAGCTGCCATTAGTTTGCTGTAAAGATGTGGAACTTTTACTAGAGTTGTTACCCAGTTTCTTTTGAATAACAGTTGCTTCTGGCGCTGATCGCATTGCTCTCTGTTCGAGAACCTGTTCCTGGTTACCGGGTATACAATAGGAAGTCCCGCCTTTATTAGCTTTTAAAGACTCATTTAATTGAGTTAAAAGGTCCAACACTTTGTTGAACTCTGCCCTAGTCACCGGAGCATCTGGGCTTTCAGTGTCAAACGCTACAGGTGTTCTAAGAAAATCCTCCATTGTTGAATCTTCAGCCATGGATCGTGAAACTGATAAAACAAATGTGAGCACCAAAAACACCAAAGCAAGCTTTCCACTGCTTAGAAACAACCAACGAAGGTACTGGATAAACGATTTTATTGTTCAACACCAACTGTTTTTAAAACCTTTGCTTTTCAGCACAAAACTGACTCCTGGTAGAGCACAAACATGTGAAAATGTCCACACAGTTTAAATTTGCTTTTCAGCACGGAACTGACTCCTGGTAGAGCACAAGTACAAAATTAGTCCAAGCAGTTTGAATCACTTTGCTATTCAGCACAATACTGTCTCTTGGTAGAGCGCAAATACGTGAAAATGTCCACACAGTTTAAATTTGCTTTTCAGCACGGAACTGACTCCTGGTAGAGCACAAATACAAAATTTAGTCCAAGCAGTTTGAATCACTTTGCTATTCAGCACAATACTGTCTCTTGGTAGAGCGCAAATACGTGAACAAAACCAAACAGTTTAAAACTTTTCAGCACAATACTGTCTCTTGGTAGAGCACAAATACGTAAATAAATCAAAACAGTTTAAATCAAGCGCTTTCGCTTGGTCTCATTGCCAAGCTTTTTCAAGATCAAAAAGCAATGGATTTCTAACATCTTTTATAGGGTCAATTAACCATCATGTGATAGCTTAATTAATTAAGTATTAAAGTTGCACAAAACATTTCAAACGAGCAGTAATCAGTGTACTTGCCACTGCTGTAAATATACCAATATTACTTCGTAAAATGAAAAACCTTAAATAAAACAAATAAGTTCACTTAACTGTACTTATCACTACATTTACCTTCAAATGATTTAATGTTAAAAAAGTGTATAAAAATATATATATAAAAATGTATAATAAATATATATAGAACTATATGAATGTACACCAAGTTTATGAAACAATGCCCAACAAATCATGTATTTAATTATTTAATTATGGGGCCATATATAATAGTCTTAAAAATGTTTAAATAAATTGATTGTTGAATGAATTAATTTTAAAAAGGAAATCGAAGCAGTTTAAAATTGTATTATTTTAAAAAGTATGCTTATTTTTAAAAAACACACTAAATATGAATTTGCAAACATTAAATTATTATATGGCTTAAAAAAGTAACTTGCAATCATAAATTATTATAAAATATTATATAAAGCTTTTATGTACAACCATTAAAACACTATACTAGAAACAGATTAATACACATTTGATTACATCTTAATTCATGACAATGTCTCCTTGATATATACATCACAATCTGGCCATTCTTAGCTTAAGAACACTTTTAATGTTTACACTATCATTTAGACCGGGACTTGTGGCAGCATCCAATTTAAGTTGCCACAACAATTCCTTGTATTCCAAATGCGTTTCCCAGTCTCCCCCTCTACTATCCACTTGCACCTGTTCTAACACTATGAATTTTATGGACATTTCAGGACAACGTAATAGGTGTTTGTAAAAGGCATTTGTGTCTTTTTTCTTTGAAACCTCATACATGTGTTCGTAAATCCTCTTTCTCAGAGACCTTTCTGTTTTACCTATATAGAAACTGTGGCACTTGGTACAATAACCTAAGTAAACAATCCCTTGTGTTGCACAGTTTGTGTGAATACTGGCTTTGAAACAAAAACTCCTAGATGGAATAAATAAGGAATCACTATTTATAATATGTGCACATTGTTTACAGCTTCCACATTTGTAAGTGCCTTTTTTCAACTTCCTATTATTACTAGTTCTTTCTTGCTGTTGAAATTTCTCAAACAATTCCTTTATGTTCGTGTCCCTACGTCTCGTGAATTTTGGATGCTTCGGGATATGTTTACATAATTCTTCGTGTCCAGTTAAAACCGGCCAAAATTTATTAATCACCCCTTTAATTTGCTGTGAATCAGTTGAGTAGGTATGAATGTAACTGTTAGTAAATACTGTTGTATTACTCACGCTAGAATTCATTACATTACTCTGGCCTAGACCTAATAAAGGAGGAAATTTTTGCTCTCTATGCTCAATAACTTCTTTGCTTAATGTGTCTATCAAGTCTTCTGGATACCCCCTCTCCAAAAACATGTTTTTTATTGTCACCATTTCTTCAATAAAGAATTCTAGGGTACTGGACATCCTTGAAGCTCTTACCATCTGCCCCTTAACTATACCCTTCTTTTGATAGAAAGGGTGACCACTTGTATAATGTAAATAAGTATTGGAAAAAGTGGGTTTCCTAAACAATTTGGATGTGAACCTGTTGTTGACACAGTCTTTAGGAATTGTAACATCCAGATAATTCATTTTTTCTTCACTTAAATTGTACGTAAATGACAGGAAATTGGTTGTGGAATTAATGTATTCAAAAAATTCCATAAATTGTGTCTCAGTGCCTGTCCATAAAATACTTATGTCATCCAAAAACCTTGTGTAATGCTTAATGCATTCTTTCCATTCAGTTGAGAAGATGAATTCCTGTTCCCATTTATGTAATATTATACTGGCATACATGGAGGCACAGGGTGCTCCCATTGCCCACCCTTCCTTTGTCTATAAATTTCTCCATTAAAAAACATGAAATTATTCTTTAAAATAATCTCCATGAATTCCACTAGTAGATTGATATTATTAGTTGACAAATTTGATTCTCTAACTAGTGTATCATTAAACCATTCCAGTCCTTGTTCATGGGGAATACTCGGAAATAGGTCTACGACATCAATAGTAATTAATAATAGATCCACTTGAAATAATTCTCTCTGAATACTTCTTAGGAAATCCCAAGAATCTTTACATATATATTGCAATGTAGTAGCAAAACTTTTCAATTTGTAATCAACAAATTTACCTGTGGGCTCCAAAACACCTCCTTTTCCTGAGACAATGGGCCTGAATTTTAATGGTTCTAGGCCTTTATGTGTCTTTGGAATTCCAAAAATTATTGGGATTTTAGGTTTGCTGACATTTAAATAATTATAAAGTTCTTCGTTAATGAACCCTTGTAATAAATGATCCGTTAAAGTGTATTTAATTTTAGAGTAAGCCAGATTTACTTCATTTCTAGAAACTAGTTCATATTTTTCAGAGTTTTGCAATAAATCAAACATGTACATTTCAGAATCTTGTGTATACATCAAGACTAACCCCCCTCCCTTGTCTGGTTTCATGGTCCTACACTTTTCTTTTCTTAAAAACTGTATTAGTGATATTTCTTCAGCCTTCATGTTCACCAGTACTCTTTCTACTCTTTTACTAATAATCTTTCTTATCTCTATAGTGGCCATCTCTTCGAATATCTTTAAGCATGGGTGGGTTGGGGGATTAAAAGTACTGGCTCTTGCTAGTGTGTTTCTATTGTGGGGCTGTCCATTGAAACTTAAAATTAAATTCATCTGTCTTACAAATAATTTTAGGTCTACTAGAGCTTTTGACAATTCAGATGGACAGGCAGGGATAAAATGTAGTCCTTTTGTGAATAAATCAAAATATTCATTTTTGATTTCTACTTCTGTAAAATTATATATCATAAAATGTTTGTGTTTAACTAGATCATATTTTTTAACCTCTTCATTCTCGTGTGAATTTGTCACTCCCTGACCATCATCAATTAAAGAGCTGATGTTAATACCATCTAAATCTAAGTTTTCCTCCAGTTCTGTTGCTGATAATTCTCCCCTCTCCCCATGAACCTGTCCTGGGGAAAGTGAAAATCCTGGTGTGTATTTTTCCTACTTTTTTCTGCTAATCTTTCACTCCTTCTTAATGGTTCAGTGGCCGGTTCTATATAGTCATTTCTATATGCGCTAGCTTGCATTCGATTCCTGTTATAATCATCATTTCATTTATTTTTCATAACTACTGGGTATGCTAACCCTTCGCTATATTCATTCAAGTCTCTTTCTAACTTGTGAATCTTTCTGTTAAGGATTTTCAAACAGAATTGATCCACTTCGTCGAATACATTATCATAGCCTTTTTTGACAGGTAAAAAACCTGAACTGTTGACTAATTTATCATTCATGACATTTAAATCCTTCAGAAGTGCATTAGACTTAGCTTCATATTCTTCCACCATAACTTCTCATACCTGCAAACCAGCCTTGTTGAAAATATTGACTAACTTGTCATAATACATTGTGCCTGGCTGCACGTTGTTTGGAAATTTAAAACAACGCAGCCCCTTAGGTACCCTTTCAACATTAACACATTCTTTAAGGTAATTAATCTCCAACTGATTAGTTTTGTAAGAATACAGTTTTTCTTTTAAAACATTAAACTGGTGATCAGTATCAGACTGATCTCTTTGTACAGTACCTTGTTTAAACCAGAACTGTTTGTCTGTCCACACATTAAAATTAAACTGGTTGCTGTGGGTTTCAGAATCAAGTGGGCGATGTCCATGAACTGAATCCGCAAAGCTGCCATTAGTTTGCTGTAAAGATGTGGAACTTTTACTAGAGTTGTTACCCAGTTTCTTTTGAATAACAGTTGCTTCTGGCGCTGATCGCATTGCTCTCTGTTCGAGAACCTGTTCCTGGTTACCGGGTATACAATAGGAAGTCCAGCCTTTATTAGCTTTTAAAGACTCATTTAATTGAGTTAAAAGGTCCAACACTTTATTGAACTCTGCCCTAGTCACCGGAGCATCTGGGCTTTCAGTGTCAAACGCTACAGGTGTTCTAAGAAAATCCTCCGTTGTTGAATCTTCAGCCATGGATCGTGAAACTGATAAAATAAATGTGAGCACCAAAAACATCAAAGCAAGCTTTCCACTGCTTAGAAACAACCAACGAAGGTACTGGATAAACGATTTTATTGTTCAACACCAACTGTTTTTAAAACCTTTGCTTTTCAGCACAAAACTGACTCCTGGTAGAGCACAAGTACAGACATAAACCAAGCAGGTTAAATCGCTTTGCTTTTCAGCACAATACTGACCCTTGGTAGAGCACAAACACGTGAAAATGTCTACACAGTTTAAATTTGCTTTTCAGCACGGAACTGACTCCTGGTAGAGCACAAGTACAAAATTAGTCCAAGCAGTTTGAATCACTTTGCTATTCAGCACAATACTGTCTCTTGGTAGAGCGCAAATACGTGAAAATGTCCACACAGTTTAAATTTGCTTTTCAGCACGGAACTGACTCCTGGTAGAGCACAAGTACAAAATTTAGTCCAAGCAGTTTGAATCACTTTGCTATTCAGCACAATACTGTCTCTTGGTAGAGCACAAATACGTAAATAAATCAAAACAGTTTAAATCAAGCGCTTTCGCTTGGTCTCATTGCCAAGCTTTTTCAAGATCAAAAAGCAATGGATTTCTAACATCTTTTATAGGGTCAATTAACCATCATGTGATAGCTTAATTAATTAAGTATTAAAGTTGCACAAAACATTTCAAACGAGCAGTAATCAGTGTACTTGCCACTGCTGTAAATATACCAGTATTACTCCGTAAAATGAAAAACCTTAAATAAAACAAATAAGTTCACTTAACTGTACTTATCATTACATTTACCTTCAAATGATTTAATGTTAAAAAAGTGTATAAAAAATATATATATAAAAATGTATAATAAATACATATAGAACTATATGAATGTACACCAAGTTTATGAAACAATGCCCAACAAATCATGTATTTAATTATTTAATTATGGGGCCATATATAATAGCCTTAAAAATGTTTAAATAAATTGATTGTTGAATGAATTAATTTTAAAAAGGAAATCGAAGCAGTTTAAAATTGTATTATTTAGAAATTATGCTTATTTTTAAAAAACACACTAAATATGAATTTGCAAACATTAAATTATTATATGGCTGGGAACTGTCTTGCATGCTTTGCATACGTTTCATTATCCACGGACACTGATAGGTGCGATTACTATTGCAGGCAGGCTATGATATTCAGCAGTTTAGGTTGCTCATCGCCAGCCGACATTGACACGCCTCCGGGCGCAGCAATGCGCCCCATGCACTCGCGCACGTGTCCTATGCACGTGGATGTGGTAGCGGCGCACCTTCATTAATATGCATATGGTGCTACTACACCATTTATACGCCGCACGGCCGGCGCAGGCCTTACACCGGCCTTGCACCGAGCTTCATGAATCCGGGGGCATATCTACTTCTCTTTTATTGCTACTATATTTTTATACTCCATTTTCATTTTACCCCACTTACTAATTATCCCTTTTGAAGAAATCTCTACTTACCCTCATTAGTCAAGAATTACTTCCAGTAACTATTCCTTAAATTCATCTCTTTTTAACAGTTAGGTGGGAAAATGTCAATGTCTCATTTTTAACTTTGTTACCCTGAATTTTCTTTTCTTAGTCTTATCAGTGCATGATCTGAAATAGTTATTGGATGGGTGTCAAAGCTTTCAATTACATGCACATGTTCCTGTAAAATCTTTGTATCCAGTTTAGCCCAGTTACTGTACCTTTGGTAATAATATGTAAATTCTATCCTAGTTCCTACTACTGAATTCATATCTTCCATACCAAATATTTTCATAAATTTCTTCAGAAATCTATGCTATTGCATTATATTTTCCCTTCTAGGTTTCCATAATATATCCTCATTATTGCAAATCGCGTTTCAGTCCCCATTGATTATTTCTCCCAATATTTTCTTAAGTTCCATAACAACAGTTTTTGGTGGAATATAAGTACATGCTAGCATAATCCTCCTACATCACCAATAGCCCCTTACTACCACAAATTTGCCATTATTGTCCCCCCCCCCCTTTATCATATTGGAGCCCCTCTAGCAATCAGTATCGTTTTTTTGTCAAATTTACATGCTCATTTCTTTTCAAATGTGTCTCCTGTAGCACTGCTATTTGCTTTGCATTTTCTAATATAATTCATTTCTATTTTCTTTTTGTCTATACCTGTATGACCATTTATATTCCAAGATACCATGGGCAGAATAGCCATTATGGTAAAAAGCAGCTATTATTCACAGGTAATATCCATGACAGTGTTTTTGAATGTATATTTCCATCTTTTGACGTACATGCACATACTAATGTTTGGCAGGCTGATATTTCATACAGTTGTTTCTGCTAATTTCTGTTTGAACCTATGTCATATTTTCAAGAGTTTTTGCTTTAAATAGATTGTTTAAGCAGTGATTTAAAACTACTGCATTCTAAGTCTTAACCAGTCCTGGTCCTGCACATGCTTATCTCATGGTTGAGACTTTCTGTTCACCATACAATACTCTCCAAATACTCTTCTTAAACAGAATACACTCAACCTCTTACTGAAATAACAAAGCAGTTTTATACATAAGTGCGATCTGTACAATCCACTAAGTTGCATATGGGTTTTCTCTTTAACTTCCATCTATGTTAAATCTTAGAATGTTTAAATGTACCTACTATTTGTGTATAAATGTAAATAGAAATGTAACTACTCTGTGTTTAACTGGGACTTAGTATAATGCAATGTAAGCAAATGAAGCTTTTCTCCCTTGGCTTCCTCTGAAAATGAGTATTACCCAGTCAGACTTTCTCTATTAACAAAGACAAATGAAGAAATAAAATAAATGAAAACACTCAGAGAGAAAAAAAACAAAAGCATTTTCAGAATATCCCTTTCCTTATTAACTATGCACATTTTCAGCAAATTAAGTTTAACCTTCCAGAGATGAATATTTGTCCCAAACTGACAGCTGTAGTCACAGGCATAACCTCATCTAAAATTAAAGTTACCCATTCTAAAAGGCATGTAATGGCCAGTGTCCCCACTTACACCAATTGCTGTATGTCCCAAGACTCACACTCCACATTTCTAAGCACCCTGGAGAATATTAGGGTCCAACCTAACATTCTCATACTGGGCGACTTCAACTACCCCTCCATTAACTGGGAAAACTACTGATGTACCAATACACTTGCCCAATGCTTTCTGGAATCATTAATTCCAATGCCCTGGACCAGCTCATTCTTACCCCCACTATAGGTAGCAATATCCTTGACCTGGTCATTACTAACAGGGACATCGGGAGGCATACTGACTGTACGCATTTCAGTACAGTTTATCTGGAGTGGGGGGTAGAATCTGGCTAGCTGTAGGACCCATGATTGTGAAGCAGCCTGTTAGCTACAAACCAATGGCTGCTGATTGGTCCAGAGACACCCGCTTTAGTTGTGAGAGAGAGCGTGAGACAGCAAATATTAATAGGGAGAGTACGTCAACTTCCAGGTCCACTTGACCTGCTTGCTTCGGCGGCTTATCTTTATAGTTTTGTTTATTGTGTATTGCTGTTGCTGCAGAGATTTGTACCTGGCTGAATCATTTATGTAAGTTATTTTAAGTTTTATTTATATGAGATGCAGAAGATGCAGACTAGTAAAAGTAATCGATGAATGAAGTGAACTAGTGGCAGTTGCTGATTTTCGCAACTTCGCAAGAGCATTTGTTTTTTTTTGGATTACTCGCGAGCCGCCCACATGCATGATGCTAGTATTACTGCTTTTATTATTTTCCTTGGAAAACAGCTTTCTTAGTTTCTTTAAAATCACATATAAGTGCGCCTAGCCCTAGATGTAATATTTTGAGTGTACTGGCAGTTGCAGACGAGAAGACTAAGGCAGTGGCACATGCACCGATCAACTGCCTGGTATCAGTAGCAGTAATACTAATTAGTATGTATATACTTGTTGTTTTGTTTTCCAATCCCATGACCTAGAAATTGGAAATAATTACCGAGCACTGCAGTGAGTGTAGTAGTTAGTAAAACCCGCCAAAGAACAAACGCACTCACACACTCGTATCAGAACGAGAATTTGAGTGAAAAAACTTGATACAGTTGAGCATAAATACCCTCACTCACCCTGTCCCTGTGATCAAGACATCGTCAATTTATGCGAACACTAACTGTTTGTATACCTAATATACAAATTCAGAGTCAAAAATAGTGTACTCTCTGAGACTGAGTCTGTAATGTATTAAACTAACATTAGCTTTTAGATGGCACAAGGCATCACAGGAGGGCGGGAAGGGTGAAAGGCCTAGTACTGTGAATAGAGAAAAACTCGCACAGGTTAGCCGAGGTTTTTACAAACCAGTTTGTGCACCCGTACTGTCTGAGAATTGTTACCTGAGTGAAACGGTTATCAAAATGGTTATCAAACTTAAAGATATTGTCATTTTTATTTCACAATGTCACAGTCAGATAAATACAATAGACCATAATGTCATTGTCTACTCTAGTTTGAAACTGATTTGCACAGTGACAGGGACTGTCATCACTGTGACAGACAAGTAAGTTCCAAATTCTCCTAGTTAGCATTATAATATACATCTGAAGACACTGAGCCAGAGAGTCCAGGATTGCAGCAGCAGGGAGTGCAAACTTCGAAGCAAACGAGAAGTGAACAGTGGAAAGTAGCAAACGTTCCCCCCTGCATGCCCCGATTTGAATTAAACAAGGACATGTGAAGCACAGCATGTGTGGCAAGTTAACTTCTATGCTTTCTGAAAAGAGTTTGCATGGTAAGCTGTCGAGGTGGGTTGTAAGGGGTTGGAAGGAAATGACCTTACACATACACGCAGCTTTTGCATTACCTCACAGGTAAATATCAGCTGAACTGTTGACAGGCTAATAAGCGTGAGTGCAGTCATTGTGCAAATGAAACGGGAATGGTGCTGAGGCTGCATAGCATTGTGTCAGACTGCAATTCTGTATTCCTTTATTCGCGCTGCAGGTGTTTTGTGTTTTACACATTGCACTCGCTTTTTGTAGTAGCACCGCTGTGTGCATGCAATAGTCCCTTTGCACAGTGTAATCAGTCTCTTTATTCCTGAATGGCAGCATCTTTAAGTCCGATGGTGTTGCAGTGCACTGCAGTGTAAATCATGTAATATACAGTAATGGCTTTTCTAGTGTTTTTTTTTTCCTGCTTGTACATCTATAGCCTGTTGATTAGTTAGATTTTTATTGGATTCCGGGAATACATTTGTAAGTAGAATTCAAGGAAATAACTCTGTGATGGAAATGCAAACAAAGTCAACAATGGATCTTTGGATTGGAACAGTGTTCTTGTTATGATGGGGGGGGGGGGTTCTGTTGGTGTCAGGTATAGTGACTGGAGTACTCCAGAAGATTAACATCAGTATGTGGCAGAAACCCTGTGTCTAATAAATTTACTTGGTCAAGTATTAATAATTAAATTCTTCAATAAATTTTAACACAGTGTATTTTAATAAGTGTAGATAAATAGGGACATCTACGCACATACTGATTATTACATAAGTGTATAAATTGTAGAAAAATACAATACTTTCCAAGGCAAGCGGTTATGGTCTTGCAAATGCTGCCCTTTCAAAGCCTGAACTGTGAACTCAGGCTACTGGAGAAATGATGAAGATAGCATGTTTAAGCAATAATATCCGGCAAGGTTATTAATAGTTACACCTGGCTACACTGGTTATCACACACACACACACACACACACACACACACACACACACACACACACACACACACACACACACACACACACACTAGTGGGGGGGTGACTAAAATCTAGTATAGCAATGTTTACAAAATAAATTATTTTAAGAGGTGTACACAAGTAAGATAAATTTGTTCAAGTTGTACTAAGATAATTATGACCTCAGTGACAAGCTAAAGAGGTCAGAATTATTTGTACACACCTGTACACTTTTCTGGCAGTTGTAACTCCAGGTATTGTTGTTTACAGCTGATTTAGCCATGAAGGAAAGACATGGAGTTTTTTTTATATAGATACTGTAGAAACTGTTTGATGTTTAGCATCACTGCTTCCATTTTTAAATATATTAAGTGCAGCAATACTTTTATACCTTTTTTAAAGCTAAATCAATATGATTACTTTTTAGAGTGGCACTGTTTGTTGAACTGATATGTGCTCGGTATGTGCTTTTAAATACTGTTGCATTATTGTTCTGCTTTCATAGGCAATGCAACTTATTAAACTGGGTGATAATGGGCAAGCAGTATTACAAGTCCGCAATATGTCTCTTTAGAGGCATCAATGTGATATACACAGACTGTGCTCATTAAATGCAAATGTCAGCCAGACTTGTAATAATATCCTGCCTGTATCTCACTGTTTAATAAGTTTGCCTGTGTACACCTGCAGCACAGCACTGAATGTGCATCAAACTCCATACATAAAGTGGAAATGCCAATAGAAATGAAGTTCACTCTAAATTATAACTGCTTTCACTCTAAAATATTAGTGCTTGTGTTTCAAATTTAAATTATAAAGTTGATATATATATCACATAATCCATTTAGAAGTGAAAAATGCAGAGATATTAAGCAGATGCAGCTTTTTTTTTCTTCATTTTGCAGGTTACCACTAGAAATTATTTGTTTGGAGCAAGATTATATCACTTGTATGCAGTTTTTAGATACTGATAAGTAATGTAGATTTTAAACTGCAGACACAGTGAGTAACACCTTCTGGTAAAACTGTGAGTCTTTCACATGGACAACATCACTGAGATCAAAGGTTGAAACCAGCCTTGCACAGACCTGTTATGACAGCATCCCTCCTCTAAGCTGAATAAGATGTTCTTACCACAGACTTTGTAGGCATTGCACCCTTACATACTGCTTTATGAGCCATTCAGGAAAAAAATACAAGCTACAATGGCCATATGGTGAACAGATGTCACAGTTCCCTGATATTTTGCAGCAGAATAAGACAGAGAGGAGAGACTGAGAAAGTAAAGGTTAGAGTGTGTATGTGTAATGCAGTAAACAGTAGATGGAGAGCTTAAGTAGTAAATGGAGAGGGTTGGGAGGGTGGCCTAATGGTTAGGGTGGCCTAATGGATAAGGTGTTTGCCTTACAAACACAAGGTGCAGGGTTTGAATCTCACAAGGGATAATTGGCTAGGCTTAAAATGGCTCACAAGGGCAGTTAGCCTAGTACTAATCTATGAATCTTAACCTGAGACAGTACAGGAGCATAGCCAGTGTTTAGTAAGGTATCCTTTTAAGATCACTTTGAACTTGTGGCTGTCTGGGTTTAGCAGGATTGGTTGGGTTGAGGGAGTGAGCTCCAGGTTTTGGCTATATTATTGGAGTAGAGGGAGTCTCCATAGTAGTTGTGGGATTTGGTTACTTTTAGGATTAATTTATCAGATGATCTGGGGGTTTTAGAGTTGGTGTTTTGTTGGACTAAATCAATGAGAGCAGGGCAGTTGTTGGGATTGTGGATGATAGTATGGACGGTGGTAAGTTGGTTGAGTGATAATAGGCTAGGTAGTTCAATCCAGCTGAGTTGCTGAAGGGCATAACAGTGGTGTGTTTTGTGGGGTAAGTTAGTGGCCAACTTAGCCATTTTGTTGCAACAGGCTTCTAGGTTGCTTAAGTCCGATCAGTGTAGATTGGTATTTGGTAAGGATTTGGGAACAGTAGATTAGGGTAGATAGTAAGTGGGATCTGGCTGTGGCTAGCCTGGTACTGTTAGCTAGGAATGGTTTTGCCCTGTAGAGTGAGCTGAGTTTGGACTGAAATGTGTTCCAGAATAATTATTCTCACTCTGTCATTCTAGACACCTTTTGCTCCTTGGCTCTATTACAGACTAGAAGGTGGAATTATGGATGTAAAATGATATAGTACATACAGCAGACCTATCGTTGAGCTGTTGGATTATTTATTTAGTAAAACAGATTCAAATCCCTTGAGTGGATAGTAACTTCTACTTGGTATGCTTCTTCATATGGATGTATGGTATAATACTCTAGAAAATATGAATACATACATTTACTGTACAGCTTAATTTATAATGGTATCCAAACAATTATCACTTGTACTTAAATATCCAATGTGTGGAGGTCTGCCGTTTGATAAATGAAATCTAGCAAGATACATCCCTATATTTCATTTATCCATTCATTTAAAAAAACATTTTCAGTTTAGTTTACAAGTTGTCATTCACTTTAGTGGATACAGTCACTCTGCACTTTGTGTTTTGAATGGGTCTTTTTTATAGGTTTATTCAAATGTACAAACTCACAATTGCTTTGCATTGTAGTCCTAAAGAAAGTTTTTTTTTTAATTTTTTTATTTATTTTTTTATATTTGTGTAGATTTGGAGATAAGAGTAAATACTTTAGTAAGGGCTATGTTAGCTCATAGGTTTAGGGACTTGTTATATGCTGGCTTACTTTCATTCAGTGTGCATTTTTAATTTAGCTCAGTTATATTGGTAGTGACATTTTATGACTTACTGGTAATACTTTTTGCTCCCAATACCTGGGATTGTTTGCCGCTTTTCTCTGATAAATTCTAGCCCCCTCTTGCCTATTATCTGTATCCCTAATTGCAGTCATCCCTATCAGCAAAATATCCTTTCTCCATTCCCATGTTGGCTTAGTTCTTAGAATGCTTTCTGCTACTTTATGGATATTATATTCTGTATGATTATTGTTATTCTCCTTAAAGGTCTGCATCTACTAGGAATATTTCTTTTTATTCTTCTTCTTATATCTTTTCCATATTAATTGTGTTAAATCTTGTTGCTATGTACATGACTGATGAGTACAGTAACTTTTGTAAGGTGAGCCCAGTTGGCATAATGGCTAAGTCTTTGCCTCCCATACACAAGGTAAAAGGTTTGATTCTGACCTGTGGCCAATGACTGTATGGAATTTGTATGTTCCTGCTGTGTCTCGATTGGATGCCTCCCACCTCTCAAAAACATGCTGAGTGTTTCCACCTCAAACTCATTCAAGAATGGAGTTGTGAGCTACATCACAAACTCTATATGGTGTCCTGTAAGGGGATGGGTTGTACTGACCAGCTGCTTTGTGCATCAGCTGTGGTATGCAGTATCCTCTAGATAACAGAATATGGATCACATACTGCATATTGTGTCAGGGCTAGCCACTCTATGGTGTAAAAATTGGCTTTAGATGATTCAGTTGTGTTGACTAATGTCACCCCAGTGACACATGCTAATGGTCGGAGAGGAGTATGTACCCCTACTGGCCAATTTATGCCCTCCATAAAACCTGCCAGCCCTGGCCATTGCTACACTCAGTGTAGGTTCACTGACAGGATGGAGCTTGGAAGTGGATGACATGATGGTAAGCAATAGCCTTGGTATCCAATGTATCTAGGAGTGCAGCAAAGTCACTTGGTTTGGGATCCAGAATCTACTACTCAGATGGAGGGGAGACCAGACATGGTGTGGGAATTGTGGTGAGTGATGGATGTCATCAGAATTAGACTAAGGATAGGGCAATATTTATGATCTCAGCAGACATCATATTAAAAAAACCAACCTTTCTCTGTATACTGGTGTTGTTGTTGTTGTGACTTACGGCTTTTCCCAGTTAGGGATTGCCACAGCGGAACTCCGGTCCGCTAATGATTGGCAGTTGATTTTTATGTACCGAGTTGCCAGCCCTGATGCACAACCTTCAACGAAGGTATGCCCATTCACGCATGTCTCCATGCAGAAGACGCTCTAACTGAGAGTCGAGCCAGACAGCGACAACACTACCACAGCACCACCACCGCTGGTATCTTTAAGATATGGCAAATGACCAGGCTAACTGTATTCAAAGGCAATGCATTTTCCCAGGACACACAAATTTCAGCCTTAATTCTTTTTTTTTTTGGCTTTTTGGAGAGGTTACGTTGTACTGGTGTGGTTTATGTAGCTAATCTTAAAACAGCTAATGTAAAAAGTAAGAAATGCTTATCCTTACTCATGATATATTTACAAGCAGCTTGGTTTAAAACCTGATACCAAATAATGGTTATTATGACCTTTTGTCTTTTTGGTACATACACGTGAATAATCCCCGGGATTCATGAAGCTTGCACCAGGCGCAGGCGTAGTGTAGGCGGAATAACGCCAAATATGGCCGTCGAGCGATTCAGGTACGAGCCAATACCATGTGCACTACCGGCGTATGCCAGACCTGCGCAGCCCTCAGCATAGGTATGCTAATCACCCCATGCGCAGTGTCGCACCATGCAAATGAAGGCATATAGTGATCCATGAAGTGGTGCAGGTGTAGCGTAAGGCCACGGAAATGTAAACCAAAAAACACGATTTACATTTTCCCAAACAGAACATCTGAGCTATGGAAGCAGACCAGACTCATGTATTACAAAGTTAACATATGCCAATGGCTAAATACACAGCCAATGGCATAAGAAAGGATGCACAACACCTAAAAAACAACTTTAATGTTATGTCCACAGTAACACAAAGTACAACCGCAGGGCATGTGTGCGCAAACTGGAACATAAAGAAAATATATAAAAATGTCATAAAATCGCAATGTAATACAAATCAGTTGTTTACCATAATACACAATGGTAGGCATGGAACACCACAACCAAGGTGCAAGGGTTGCTAAGGGCCTGCAACAGTGTTTGGCGCGGTAACTATGAATTAGTAGTCAATGCCATGCAAATGAGGCAGATAATACTGAATTGCAAATGTCCCGCCGGATGAAGGTTGAACCATATGGCGCAGTGCTATAACACCGAGGAGTGGCTCAGAAGAGATACATGACATCAGCAGAGGGGTGTGCCACCGTAACAGTAAGCACATTGGAGCAATGCAAATCTGGCCTGTCCGTTGCTAAGCAAAGCTGCAGGACAGGGGTGGGGAGGAAGGTATAGAATCGTTTAGTTGAGAGCGCACATGGTGCCCAAAAGAGCATGTGTACGGGGATGAAAATGTGAACTAAACCCAGTAAGCGGATGCACGCGGCGCGAACAATAGCACAAAGAGGAAGGTCAGGGGAAGAAAAGAAGGAAATGCCGAAATAGGGTAATTGGCATACTAATGAGCAATCAACACCAATCAACTCACGGCGGCCATTCAACGGCAGCTGTCAAGTCTGCTTGCAGAAACCTGCAAAACAGGATAGGGGAGGCATTGGAATGCAAAGAAAGGAGGGGAGGCATTGGATTGCAAAGATAGGAGATCTGTCATAGCAGAGCAAAGCAAACCAACAGTAGACCGGCAATAGCACACATTACGCAAGATACACCAGGTCTAGGAAAGTACAAATTAAAGCAGGCTGCTGTATGCATGCCAGAAAATGGTAGGTGGAACATGCAGAAATGTAAAGGAAAGGTCAAAAGGTAATCCACGGCAGCCAAATGTAACTCAACACCAAAGGCACCACAATAGTATTTCCGGTAGTAAAACACATAAGATATCCTGTAGCTATGATCGTACATACACACCCTATGACATCATCGGTGTTCACAGCACAATAGTATAAAGTGTGAAAGCACCCTACACACACCTGTGAATTCCCAAACACTGCACCATAGGTGTAAACACACGGGGAACTTTTAAAATGTACATGTTGGGAGCTGCCGTAGCTGTGATTCATCAGCATGTGTTAGAGACTGACGGTGTTGTGGAGGATGATGCTGACAACCACAGCAGGCCCCGTAGGAGGAGAAGAGTGTTCAGACCAAGGGTAACCTACCAGGGGCTACATGATCTGGAGATAGTAGAGCGTTACAGGGTGGACAGGGACATCTTACAGCAAATAGTGGAGTTGTGCCAGCCACGCCTGAGAACCAGAAATAACAGAGGGGAACCCATCCCAGTGGACACGAAGGTATGTGTAAGCATGCGAATACTAGCCACAGGTACCTTCCAAAGGCCAACTGGAGATATAATGGGGATCTCACAGGCATCAGCATCCAGGGTACTGCACCAGTTCCTGGATGCCATGTTACCACATGCCAATGAGCATATATACTTCCCCCGAACTCAGGAGGAGTTGGCCAGCAATATGCGTCACTTCCACCGTGTGGCACACTACCCGGAGGTACTGGGTGCAATAGACTGCACGCACATACAAATCAAGTCACCACCCGGTGAGCATGGTAGGCGCTACATAAACCACAAGGGATTCCACTCCATAAACTGCCAGGTTGTGTATAATGCCCAGGGCATAATCATGGATGTGTGTGCTGGCAGCCCTGGAAGCTACCATGACTCCCATATCTGGCATGCCTCACAGCTGTATCAGGTATTTGTCAGGGGGGACATCCCACATGGCCACCTTGTGGGGGATGCTGGCTATGCACTGGTGCCGTGGATGATGACTCCCATCATAAATGCACACACACCCACGCAAGAACGCCATAATGAGGCACACGCACAAACCAGAATCATCATAGAGCGTGTGTTCGGGATGCTGAAATCACAGTTCCGGTGCTTGGACACATCTGGTGGAGCCTTGCAGTACTCTCCAGGCACATGTGCCCACATCGTCATAGTATGTGCCATGCTACATAATATGATCCTGAGGAAACAGCTGCAGCAGGGACAAAATGGTGAAGGCTCTTATAGCCCACCGCATTTGCCAAGGCCATCACAGGCACAGAGGGATTCAGACCATGAACACACTGTGCCAGCCCCAGTAGGCAGTTGGAGGCATGCCCAATATGCCTATGCCTTGGCAAAGAGGGAACGTATAGCACATACACTGACCGTGTAAGCCCCTACGGACTGACACCTCTCCACCTGCACACACAGTAAAATGGATGGCACACAAGCACGACCACCTGTAAATTGTAATGTATAGGTGGCCCACTGTGTGAATCCTACATAGGCAGCCCAGAAACATTGTACACAACAGCTATTGGAACACGGAATGTCAACACCTGAACAGTACATGTGCCTATCAGCATATGTTGGTGCTGTGTGTATAGATACCCAGGTACATCGGTGGGTACATGGCCGATTGTCAGAGGCCATACATCAAACGGGGCAAACAGTGTCCGCTGTCGCCACAACATCGAGTAACCAACTGTCGCATAGAGGAACAGAGGTAATCATGGGAGCACATGTGTTTAAGCACTGTTCTGCAGACACTTAGCACGGAGTCCCTGCTGCGTTAATGAGGGGCTCCACATAATATAATCATGGATGTTGTGTCAAGGCATGGGGTGTACCCATGACAGGTATTCATCACCCCAGCATGCTCCACCCATGGTCGTTTGAAGGTGTAGCACAGTATCGTGTGTGGCTCACTGTGATATACATACCCAATGCCGGAGCACATACAGTAAACATCACATAGACATACCATTAACTGGACTCATCAATATGTAAACTAACTGAGTTACCCATGTGATTGCAGTATGGAGTAACAGCTGTAGTGTACTCCACGTACAAAATGACATAACATGTGTACATATCCCAGATGGCCATATGTTAAATGCAGTGACCGTCATGCATGTTCCTGGTCCCATGTCCTGCAAGGGATGTAACGTAATCCCAAAGGCACGAGTAATGCATGTCGGATGCAGGTCATCAGATCCATATGTTTAGCACACATAACCGGGAATATGCATTGCCCACTGCTGGTAAGCAACGTTTAAATATGACTATATGGATATGCGCAAAACAGGGATAAGCTACTCTGAATATCGCACAGATCACGGTGAATGGTGTCCAGAACAGGTGAAACCAGCATTATATACCCCTGTACTAATAGCGCCTGCTCTGAAGGGTAAAACGACCACTGCCATGTGTAGAACACGCAATCATGTATAGAATCACCTAACACTATTGCTAGGCAAGATGAACCTATGGTAGGGTTTCCACCTCTTCAAAGTACTAATGTGGGACATACGTCAGATGTCTGCAGGCCGACACGTACACCCGGCCAGTACAGAAAGCAGAACTGCACTGTTTTGCCTAGATAAAAGCTCATTCTTGTAATGTTTACTTACGTATTCTGTTTGTTGGTTCAGATACAGAATAACTGTATTATGCGATTATTACATAAACTATAAGAAATAAGTATGTTCTAACATCACAGGACATTTGCCATGTTTACAAATATTTTGCAGGACACAACTGCCCAAAGAGGGACTGTCCCTCACAGAGTGGGACAGCTGGCAACCCTAACCTATGTCAGGTGTGTAATGTGACAGGTAGACACAAACGTGCGGAGTCCACGAAACAGTATACACCAACAAGTACACAATGAAAGGTGTAGCTTGCCTGTCACTTTCCCAGTCAGATATATATATATATATATATATATATATATATGTACACATATATACATATATATATATATATATATATATATATATATATATATATATATATATATATATATATATATATATATATAATACAGATAGAAAGGGCGATAGAGTGATATATGTTGATATATACGGATTCAGCGATATCTGCAAATATATATAGATAGGTCAACGACAGTCATAATACCTTGGAGGTACAAATACTTAGGATACCACCAACTATGGAATGTGTAACATACCGACATGGGTAACCACGAGGCTGAAAGACCGAAAGAGAACAGTACAACCGCAAGTAATAGTATGATGATATGAATGGATAATTCGGTACTGCTGCCGGTGTTGTGGTCCACGTAGGTACTGTGTTCAACTGTGTGTGTGAGTGCCGTAGTCTGTGTATATGTCTGTTGAGGGTGCCGTGTGCGTCCCCGTGTGACTGTAATGTGTGTGTGTGTTCACATCATGTGTCTGCCAGTGCCAACTCGGAGGTAGATAATTACGGTAGGTGTGGGTATAGCTAGCCGTAGGCATACAGTCACCACCTGTCCCACATTGGGAGGGACAGCCCCTCCCTGGGCAGGTGTGTCCCAACATAAAACATTACAAAGGGCAAATGTCCGAGATCGTAGGACATTAATATGTCCCATACATAATGTAATAGTTGCATTAAATAGTTATGCCTGTATGTAAGAAACGTGAATGTTACATGCAATATGATAAGTAGCCAAAGTCCAACAACAATAGGTATGTATTGAGGATAAAAGTATGTGCTATCCTGTGTACTGACCGTGGCTATGTGTTGGCCTGTAAACACCGCTGTGTGTCCCGGAAGTGCCCAACAATGGCCATATGAAAAGGTGTCAACCCATGGCAAAGAGGTTCTGTTACCAACACAACCGCAATGACTGCAAATATCATGGGATAGCTGTCATGTAGACATATCCCTTTACATATCGCTGCAATTCCGGAGGTATGGAAGTATCAACCTCACCTGCATACTATATAGAAACCAATTAACAATGGCCCAATGTACAATCCCGTAACATAGGTCTACTAACTGATAGCTCTTTAATAAGGGACGGAGCCCACACACATATATATGGAATATGTAGAAATGCAAGGTCCGCAAACCTGTATATGGTACGTACACCCACCGACATCTCCCACACTAGAAACTATAGCAATACAGACTGTAATAACAGCACAAACATCCAGTCAGTCAATTACAACTGCAGAACCGTCGACATACCTTGTGAGAGACACAATTAAAGACGCCATGCAAAATTGCAGCCATTGTATAATGGAACAAACGGTGATGTTACTGGTTTTGTTCGCAATAGTCCGTTAACAGATGTTGGGATGACAGGTACACCAACATTTTATTTTTATTTTATTTTATTTTACATTTGTTGACCGGGCTAGTCTTGCTGGATACATGTCCATTTTCAGCAGAGGCCCGAGGAGAAAAGCTCCACTATATACTAAGTACATTACATAAAAAAATTTACTACTCTAAGATATAGCTAAATCAGAAATTACAAAAACAAAAAGAATAAAAGATAATTTAAAAGAGAAACAAGTTTACAGTAAGCAGTTCATTAAATATCCACAGTTGTACAAAAAAGTACATACTTAAATCTCAACAGTAAAAGGAACAGAACTGAATAGGGTAGAGATGAAAAGAGTGGAGGAGAAACAGAGTAAGAGAAAATGGTTAGTCAGGTGTATTGCAGGAACACAGCCAATGATTTTGGAAGTACTGTTTAATTTTCTGTTTGAAAAGTGGCAGGGATGTAGTCAGAGTTATGTCACTAGGTAAGAGATTCCAACTTCTACCTATTGTGTTAGTGAATAGAGAATCACCTGCTGTGTTGTTTGCCTTTATAGATTTTGCCATGAGTTTACAAGAGGAGCGAAGTGAGTTGAGATTGTTGTATGGGATTAGAAGTTGAGAGAGTATTGGGGTGTTGTCAGGTAGGTGTAATATGTTGTGGGCAATAGTGAGTTGAGGAATTATAAGGTAGTTTTGAAATTCAAGCCAGCCTAGTTGTTTTAGGTTTATACAATGGTGGGTCCTAAATGGGTTACTAGTGGCGAAGCGAGCTATGTTGTTATAGCAAGTTGCAAGTTTGTTAAGATTACTTTTCTTAAGGTTTGTATAAATAGGGGAGACATATAGGAGAGTTGATAAAAGATGAGATTGTGCAATTTTGGTTCTAGTTGCTGGGGTTAGAAAAGGTTTGATGCGATATAGGGATCCTATTTTTCTGTTAACTAACTTGATGTTGTTGTTAATGTGCTGATTAAAGGAGAGATTATTGTCAATGGTTATTCCTAAAAGTTTTGTAGTTGGATCAGGTGAGATGACAGTACCATTATTTGAGGAAATGGTAAGGTTTAAAGGGGGGGACCGAGTGGTGGGGGAGAAGAGGAGGAGTTTTGTTTTTTTGGCATTTAGAAGGAGAAACCGTCTAGAAAACCATGTTTCTACAGTATTAAAGGTATTTTGGGTCAGTGAGATTAGTTCTGTAGAGGATGGTGCCGAGCAGATAAGGGTTGAATCATCTGCGTATTGTATGCAGGTTGCTTGTGGGATTGCAGTCTGAAGATCGTTAATAAAGAGGGAGAACAGAAGTGGGCCAAGAATGGAGCCCTGGGGAACTCCGATGGAAATGGGCAAGAGTGATGAAATATGGTTTTCCCATATTACTGCTTGTTGTCTGTTGTTAAGATAAGATTTAAACCAATTAATGGCGAATTTATCACAAGAGATTCAAGAATGTTGATTAAGAGAGAGTGGTTGACCATGTCGAAAGCTTTAGAGAGATCAATGAAAAGAGCGGAAGAGAGAGTATTGTTGTTTCGATTTTTGTTGATAGTATCTACAAAGGAAAGAAGGGCAGTGGTGGTACTGTGGCAAGGTCTAAAGCCATGCTGACAGTTTGCTATTATGTTGTGAAAAGAGAGATAGTGCACAAGTTGCTGATGAATACATTTTTCCATGATTTAACATGTTGAATCACATAGTCTAGCTGTCACACACAATCCACGGGGGACATGAAACCAAAGTATACTTGTCTCTATGCATAGCAGTTGCAATTACACATAACAAAACGCAATACAGGCCATCTCCCTGAAGGTAGGGCAAATGGCCAACGCCCAAGTGGAGAAGTCAATTATACCCCACTGTTGCCGCGTAATTGGCGAATGCAGTAGCTGCAAAGCTGATATGCAAGTAATTAGTCACTCAGACTCACCAATAGGCGGCAGGAAACCACATGTTACAGGTATCAACATATATAAGGAAGACTTGCCAAACATTCAAACCGTATGCTCATACAAAATACCCGTGTAAGCAGTGTGAGAGAGATAGAGATGAAAGTACGTAATGATAACAAGGTATGTAGAACACTCGGTATGTAAGTATATGTATAGCATGAGTTGTATTAATTATTTACTGTATTTATAGCTCGTTATGCATTAATTAAAAGTGCCCGCAATGCATAACATGGGAAAAGGTATTTATGTAGTGATGTCTTGCTGAGCATACTTAAGCTTGTAGAAACTGTGCATCCAGCTATGGGCCACAAGGTACACATCACAGACACCACAAGGGATGCTACATGAGGGCTTTAAACAGAACAATTACATACAACCCGCCGTTAGTGGTAGGGTATGTCCAACAAGTACATGCCATAGCCAGGGATAGTATATGTTGATATACTGTCACAGTAGGCATGTGTATGGGCATATAACGACAATGACATGTCGAAGGTGGTCCCGCTGTGCAAGTATGCTTTGCATTATGGGATACTATGTAAAATATGTGTAATATATAGTATTGTAGGTAGATATGTCAGATATTCTACACAGCATAATAGGCATATCATGCATACCACAGGTATCATCTATTGGCATGTACAATAACAGGATACATATGGCTTGTAGGTATGGGACATTGTAATAGCATGATAGCTAATCTAAATGGAAGGGCTACCAAGTAACCATGCACAAAGGACATGTAATAGCTTCACAGGTTCATAGTAGGGTACTATGCAGTCTGGTAAGTCCATGTGTAAGCACAACCACAGTGTTCACACCAGTGGCACCTCTCTAGGGTAGTGTCCTGTGATCAGCAGAGCCATGTGTTACCTGCACATCTGCACAGTACAGCCACTGCAGTGATCCCTGGCATACATGTATGTCCCAAACACCAAGGGAGGTATCACATGAACAGTGCTACTGAGTGTCCCTGCGTGATGTACATAGGAGTCATGTTCCAAAGCATGGTGAGTGTCTGGTTTGGGAATGTAACCCTCAAGCACATCCCACTCATTGTTGCATGTGTGCACATATCCATGAGTATGTTGCTCACAGTGGCATCTGTGTATGTCGTGTATGTGGAGTATATCCATTAATATTGTTGTGGACATGGGCCCTGTCTGTTCAGCAGAGGTCACCCCTGAGTATGTAGTATGCAAATGTGTACAGACGTGGTGTCCATAGTTCAGCCGCATACCTTAGCTGTCAGAGCTCAATAAACTTCATGGCATGTTAATGTTGTGGTATGTAAAGCTGTAGCTGTTGTGTAAGGTACACCCTAAATGGGGTGGTGTACCCTTGAATGTGTGTAGAAGTCTTGAGTTCAGAGGAACAATGGGTGGCTATGTAGCAGCTACACACCCAGTACAGATAAGTGTGGCCATGTAGAAGGATGTCCACGTCACAGTGGCAATCACGGTAATCACAGTAGTGGGTGTGACATACTTGTGTACTACAAACATGTACAATGTGACACGTATGTAGGGGACTTCCACCTATGTGATAGTGGGTGAATGGTGTAATGCAAAGGTGATGTCCATGGACCTTGTGTCATGCAGCTTGAGGCCATGATATTCATATCAGGTATCTGTCACAGTGACACCCATATGGATGGAGTCAGTATCAGCTGGTGGATCAATCATGGCACTTTGTATGCAGGGGTTTGTAAAGCTAGGCAGGGAAAGTCCCTCTGTGCTAGCCTGTACCTCAGGGAAGCATATACTGAACATGAGGGGCCCTATGACTGAGGACTGTGGTATGCCAAATGTAACTGAAATGCAGTAGGTACTATGTTATGCTACCCTCATTGTGTGTCCTGTCCATGAGCCATGTTGCATAACATCCTGAGACATAGGGTACGATGTGCCGGTGGATGTGTATGTTGTCAATACCAGAATGGAGAACGGTGCTGAGAGGCAATGAGAGGACAATGTAGGATATGTGGACTCCCGCACCATCATCAACTACCCTGGTAACTGTTAGATTTTATTAATATTAGTCTGAAATTAATTATGTTGTAAATATGCTGAAAGAAAAGGTTTGCTTAAATGCAGAAACAGAGTTTAGTAATATGTGATCAGCAGTCATACTAAATGACCATGGCTTGGAAAAGGAATCTGCTGAATGGACATTTTTCCCTTACAGACTCAGAAACAGGATGTATGCAAGAGCAAAAATACAAAATCTGCTTTTAAAGAACACTGGCATGCTTTTCTGCATATATAAAAGATGGACACAATATGTTTCCTAAAATAACAGGATGGACACAATATGTTTCCTAAAACAACAGGATATGTTTATGACAATGTGTTTTCTCAGAAATATGTTTTTCTGCATGAAAAACAGGATATGGCACAAGAACAGATGTTTTTTATACAAAGATCCAAATAAAATACAGGATGTTCACACTGTCAGAAAAGCTGATCTCTGACAATGTGTTTTCTCAAAAATATGTTTTTCTACATGGACATCAGGACACTGTTACAGGATATTCACACTGTCAGAAAAGCTGGTCTCTTACAAGACATTGTTAAACAAGGAAGCTTAGTATTGTTTCTACAGGATAAGCAATTCTCCAAAATAGAATACAGAACAATGTGTTTCCTCAAAAATATGTTTATGCATGACTAAAAGTGTATATAAAGAGCTGTATAAATCCAGCTATGTTAGAGGTATGGCAGGGACACAAGTCCTAAGGTAAATGTTATATCTCTCACATCATCTGTACTATATGAGAAGTAAAGTTGGAACAGTATTTTAAGCTGCAACGTTTGTCCGGTTTGATTTATTATAAAAGTTATTGGTTACTGCTCTTAAAGACAAGTGCTGCAAAGTATATTCTCTCATCAGTGTATATTCTGCAAGTTTCTGTATGCAACAGACTGTGAATGCAAATATAACCAGACTTTGAATTTTAGCAGAATCCAGCCAGCAAGACTGAGTGTCTTAAGAACACTGCAAATCCATCCCACAGCAAGCAGTAAGCAGAGAGAGCTCAAAATATTTTTTCAATGGCAAGGCAGCTGAGTGACTAACTCCATATAATTTTTTTCAATGGCAAGCTAGCCTGCATTTGAACCTACAATCTGCATTCAAACACAGGAGGAGTGATGGTAAGCCCTGCAGAGGGTCACTTCAGTTAAATTGCAGTAACTAACATTTGTACGTATGTGTAAATCCTAAACAGAAGTATTCCAGTTTATGCAGCTTGCAGTAGTAAAGTTTTTTAGACATCTACAATCCGGAGTGAGACTAGTTCAAGAAATTCGCAGTGCCATAAATTCTTCAAGAAAAGGTGAATGTCCACTAGCACAGTAGTCCGCTCCCTGTTGTGCTTCACCAGCTTCTCAAGTGACTCTGAAAAATTTCTAGCCATCTGCAATAGCAGCCTGATCACCTGTTTTCTTGCTAACTGGTAAGACTTTTTTCTCTGTCACATATTTAGTGTGGATGATGTTAACAGTTTGTATATTCTTATAGTTTGTATATTATTAATATGGATATTATTTATAATTCATGCAGGAGTAAACCAAATTTTAGTAAATTGCTATGTTGGTATACACAGCACATTAGTAAATGTAAAACCTTATTAGGCAGGTTGATAGTAAGGCATTATGCAAATGTATTACAATATTTGACTGGTATCTCAAAGAAAACCATGTGAAATATGACAAATATTTATTGTGTGCTTCAACAAAAACTGCATTTTGTGTATTATGCCATAAAATAATATTGCATCATATTGCTAAAAAATAGACTGTAAAGACAGATCTGAAGAATTAACTAAGGGTAAAGTGTTTCCATTACATTCTGATGTTGAACAGTTATGTCCTGTCACCACATGTGAGTCAAATCAGTTACTGATAAAACCCCTAGTACATTTTGTTACAAAGGAATGTAGTAAACTTCTAAAAGACAGACACAATGAGTTCAGGAAGCTTAGACAAGTTATACATACATCTTTTCAAAAGTGCATAGGAGTTTCAAATTCAGCAGAACCGCTTACTAAAGAATGTCAGAAAGACCATGCAACATTACTGGAAATTCAACAGCAGTTGCAGGATAAAGGAAATAAATTAGCTGAACTGACAGAGACTGGGAACTTCCTGCATACACAGTTAATCTGTGCAAAATAAATATATTTTATAATATGTTTATGTTTTGAAAATGGTTAAACATACATGGTAGGATGATAGAGACAAATCATGTTTTAAATGTTTTACTTTCATTCAGTTAAAGCAAGACATCTATCAGTACTACAGTAAAGTAAAGCATATGAATGCCATTCATTAGCATAGTCAAAAGGTAAACAAAACTGTTCTAGTGTATAAAATTAAATAAAAATAGTTGAGTAAAGATTTAAAGTCACAAGACATGACATGCTTGTATAAAGATATACATATACAAGACAGCCATGCATGTGTGTTCTTTTCATCTAGAGTACATATGTTACAATACACAAGAATGACAGGCAGACAACAGCAAATATAAATAAAATAAATATAAATGTGTTGGTTAAACTAATATCTATTTTGTTTTTTACAATTTGTTTATAATTATATAGTAACACCAAACAGTTAAAGTTCTGAATTTTAAAAAGAAAATCACAGATGGTATTATTCAAACAGTTTTTGTAAAATTAATGGCAGGACAGTTAAATTGTTAAATAAATAAAAAAATATATACTGAAATCCATGTAAGGTAATTGTAAAATGATGTCTATTTATGTTGTATAAATGCATAGTTATACAAATCACAATCACATTAAAGGAAAAATGCCAAAAGAATTAACTATAGTTTACAGAGTATGAAATGTAAGCTCAGATTCCTAGACTGAATGAAAAGTTACAGGAGATGCTGGAAAGATAAGATAAACAACAAGACTGATTGCCAGATAAGTAGCTTGAGTTTTTCTAAAGCATTATTGTTATTAAAACATACTTGTTAAAATGTTTACAAGCAACACTATTTAGTAATTGTCATAAAATGCCACAATTGTGCATAGATGTCACTTATAATCTGTTTGCAAGTAAATGTTAAAAGGACAAAAAAGAAAAAAACCTCAGTTGCATCAAGTACAGCCAGCAAATGGGCTATAGTATACATACAGTTCAAAACAATTGTGCAGGAGGGTGTAAATACCTACTAATGAACAAAATAGGATAAAAGTCCATAGTTTATTAGTAACCAAATAACGTAAATATATGGCCAAAGTGTTGGGCTGACATACATTCTATTCTCACAGCATAGGGCAGGTAAACAGTGCTGAAGTACTACAGGGGGAGGGGTACTTTCTCAGTTTTCCACTGAAGTACTACAGGGGGAGGGGCACTTTCTCAATTTTACACTGACTGTATAAGCAATACTGAACAAGGGTCTGAAATAAAGTTACAGAGAAAATAAACAACAAGGGTCTGAAATAAAGCTACAGAAAAAATAAACAACAAGGGTCTGAAATAAAGCTACAGAAAAAATAAATAATAAGGGTCTAAAATAAAGCTACAGAAAAAATATCTCATTCCTTCTTGACAATACTCTTTTAGGGAGAGGAAAAAACAGGTATTAGTGTATTAGAAATACTGGTAAACTGGATTAAACCTGACAGGATAAGATATTTTACAAGTTGTTAATAGCTATCATAATGGTTATTATTGTATTGTTTAGAATTAAATTGTATTTACAACCTGTTAAATTGTAAAGCTATACAAGAGATGGTTTAAAAAACAAGAGATGATTTAAAATTGCTTTATTAAAGCTATACAAGAGATAATAAAGATATGCAAAATGCATAAATGTTTCTAATAGCAAGAATGGTCACTATTTCAATATGTTTTTGACAAAACAATGTTGGTATAAAAAAGCATGAATATTTTAATTGCTGAGTATGTAGTTTAAAATAACAGGACATATGCATTTGGTGGCAATTCCACTAGATATTTCTAAAGAGACAAACATTTTCCAAGATTTTGCTTAATATTAATGTTATTAAATTTGTAAGATTAGACTAAATGTACTTTCCAGTCTTTGTATGTACAAATGCAGAAGAATTCAATACAAATGATAGTCTTTGTATGTACAAATGCAGAAGAATTCAGTACAAATTAAATTAATGTCTAGTAATGAATATGTGTGAAAAAAAACATATTTAAAAAACAATGGGTCCAAGATACCTACTAGATTGAAATGCATAAATAGCAAACACTCTGTGTAAATACATACTGTACAGGATACATTGTAATAAGTTCAAAAGTAATTTGTCAAGTTGTAATATCACTGGTTTTACCCCAGTAAAATAATTGCTTTCAAATATTTATTATCTAAGCCCAGTTCAGTATTTTACCAAGATGTTAATGGGCAGTTCAAAGACATGACCACAATGTTATGGTTAAAATGACATTGAAATTGTGTGTTTTCAGTAGTGTATAAATGCTTGCAGTAGCACTATTTTACCAAGATGTTAATGGGCAGTTCAAAGACATGACCCCAATGTTATGGTTAAAATGACATTGAAATTGTGTGTTTTCAGTAGTGTATAAATGCTTGCAGTAGCACATGGTTACTGTCTCTTACAGTTAATTCAACAGTTGCAAAGAGTTAATGAAACAGTTCTAAGTCATAAATGAAATTCTATGATTGCAAAAGAATAAATTGATCAAGTTAAACTAAAGCAGACACAGCTCATAACTGATAAAATATTTTCACAGAATGGTCTGCAAAAGAAAAAGCTGTTAAATACATTCAGTTTTGTAGTAATACTTAATATCATTGTATTAACTATGTAAAATTGCATTTTGACTTGTATCAAATAAGACTATAGGTTTGTTTCTTAATGTGTTTTCTATATAAAATGTTTTGAGTATGTTTAAAAACAGAGGGAATTATTAGATTTTATTAATATTAGTCTGAAATTAATTATGTTGTAAATATGCTGAAAGAAAAGGCTTGCTTAAATGCAGAAACAGAGTTTAGTAATATGTGATCAGCAGTCATACTAAATGACCATGGCTTGGAAAAGGAATCTGCTGAATGGACATTTTTCCCTTACAGACTCAGAAACAGGATGTATGCAAGAGCAAAAATACAAAATCTGCTTTTAAAGAACACTGACATGCTTTTCTGCATATATAAAAGATGGACACAATATGTTTCCTAAAATAACAGGATGGACACAATATGTTTCCTAAAACAACAGGATATGTTTATGACAATGTGTTTTCTCAGAAATATGTTTTTCTGCATGAAAAACAGGATATGGCACAAGAGCAGATGTTTTTTTATACAAAGATCCAAATAAAATACAGGATGTTCACACTGTCAGAAAAGCTGATCTCTGACAACGTGTTTTCTCAAAAATATGTTTTTCTACATGGACATCAGGACACTGTTACAGGATATTCACACTGTCAGAAAAGCTGGTCTCTTACAAGACATTGTTAAACAAGGAAGCTTAGTATTGTTTCTACAGGATAAGCAATTCTCCAAAATAGAATACAGAACAATGTGTTTCCTCAAAAATATGCTTATGCATGACTAAAAAGTGTATATAAAGAGCTGTATAAATCCAGCTATGTTAGAGGTATGGTAGGGACACAAGTCCTAAGGTAAATGTTATATCTCTCACATCATCTGTACTATATGAGAAGTAAAGTTGGAACAGTATTTTAAGCTGCAACGTTTGTCCGGTTTGATTTATTATAAAAGTTATTGGTTACTGCTCTTAAAGACAAGTGCTGCAAAGTATATTCTCTCATCAGTGTATATTCTGCAAGTTTCTGTATGCAACAGACTGTGAATGCAAATATAACCAGACTTTGAATTTTAGCAGAATCCAGCCAGCAAGACTGAGTGTCTTAAGAACACTGCAAATCCATCCCACAGCAAGCAGTAAGCAGAGAGAGCTCAAAATATTTTTTCAGTAACTGTATGAAAGGAGTCCACCAGGTGTAGGGGCCATGCTCTGGCCCTAACAAGTCCAACCCGGGTGGCATCAAAGGACCGGAGACCAACAATGTCTCTGTGAATGACATCCTTGATGATGTGCCCCATAGCCATGCAGAACAGTTCAGTCAGGTGTGTAGGACTACAGTCCCACTCGTGCACTGTGGTGCCACCTGTGTGGAGTGTGATGAATGTTGCTGTGTGCCCTTCATTGGCCACAATGTCTGATACAAGGCTATTACTGAATATGGTGGCCTAGTGGGAAGACATGTCATTCAGAGGTTTGTGGGCATCATGGCCTGGGACTTAGGAAGGTGACATGGGGCCAGTGTCCCAGGACATATAGAGTGCAGGTTAGTACTGTGTAGGTGTGACCGCAGGGACACCGCAATGTTCCTGCATGGATTGTGGCCCTGTAGTGAGTGAGATGGTGTAATGTTAGCATTGAATCCATCCACCAGCATGTTGCTAACATCACCTGGGTCTGTAATGTTCCTGAGTGACTGTTGTATGTGACAGCAGATGTGGGTATTGCCAGTGACTACTGACATACCACCATAATGCCTTGTGGTACACCCCAGAATGTGTTGCAGTAATGTTTACGTAGCTAGTCATTGAGTATGTGACGAGGGATCCCGTGGCCCTACCGAGGCTGACCAGTGAGCTACCCCTCCCATGGGATTGTACACCACTGTGCAACAGCCGCCACCTGTTGTTGTACATTATGTCCATGGAACTTGACCACCGGAGTGGCATCTGTTATCTGGTGTGTACCATCATGGCTCTGTGTGGCATAGCATGATACATGAGCCATTGGAAACCACAACCCATGCTGCTGAATCCCTTACAAATGCTTTCTACGAGCACCTCCAGGATTGCATGGATCAAGCAATCCCAAATAAAATCAAGACCCTTTCCACCAAAGGCAAGCACCTGATCTGGTGGACCCCAGCCATAAACAAACTTTACAACAAGAGGAGAAAGCTACTACAAGATAGAGCAAAATCCCTAAAAGGGAAGACATCTCTGATCAATACTAGTAAAAAACTACGATCACTCATAAAATCATCCAAGGCCAACTTTGAGAGAAAAATTGCAGAGGACTCAAAAGACAATCATAAGGCCTTCTTTAGCTATGTTAGAAATATGGGTGGAAACTCCCAGATATGCTCAGAATTAGTCCAAAATGATACAAAAATCACTGAACCCACAGACATTGCAAACATACTGGCAGACAGGTTCAGTGAAAATTTCCCCCCCCCCCCCCAAAAGGAGAAATATCTATCCCAGCAGAGTGTAGCCTCCCAATCATCTCAAATGCCCAGGTGAGAGCTGCTCTCTCTAAAGCTAAAAACACAGCATCAATGGGACCGGATGGTGTCCCCGGCTGTGTGCTACACAAACTCAATGAGGAACTAAACCCACACATAAGGCTGCTGTTTAATCTTAGCCTTACCACAGGATCGTGCCCAAAGAGTGGCGTATGGCAGCTGTGGTCCCACTCCACAAAGGCGGTGCTTCTACGGACCCTGGTAATTACCGCCCCATAAGCTTAAACAAGCCTGGTCTGCAAAGCTATGGAGAGGATCATAATGGAACTCATAAATAAAGACATAGGGGACCTACAGACATTGGATCCTACCCAATTCGGCTTTGTCAAGGGCAGATCATGCCTCTTGAACTTGGTCGACTTTTTTGAAACAGTCACCAAGGCCATTGATGAGGATAAGGCAGTTCACACAGCCTACCTTGACCTTGCAAAAGCTTTCGACACAATACCCCACTCGGGTATCATAGAAAAGCTCACCAGCTTAAATGTAAACCCATATGTCACAATATGGGTTGCAAACTAGCTCAAGGACAGAACCCACAGGGTTAGAGTTGCTGGTGCCATGTCAGACTCCAAGCCGGTCTGGCGGTGTCCCACAGGCTCAGTCCTGGGCCCCTCTTGTTCGTCATCTACTTTTCAGAGTGCAGGCAAACATAGGAGGATTGTGGCTGACAAAGTTTGCAGATGACTGCAAACTGGCCATAGTTGAAAATCCATCAGACACAGATATCCTTCAGAGAGGTCTCATAGAAATGGATAACTGGTGCCAGAGCCATGGCCTTAAGCTAAATGCCAAAAATGTATAGTCATACCCTTTGGTAAAAACAAGGTAACCCCAAGTTACCACATAGGTGGCAATCCATTAAGCACAGAAGAGGTTATCAGGGACCTGGGGACCCAAGTTGACAGTAACCTTTCTTTTGACACTCACATTGCCAAAGTGGTTAGGAGGACCTTCTACATTGCCCACCTGATTATGAAGGGATTCACATCCAGATCAAGGGAGGTCATTGTTCCCCTGTACTCTTCACTTATCAGTACAACGCCCCATTTGGAATGTATCTTACCCGACACCTGCAGCAATTGGAAAGACCCCAAAAGTTCCTCACCAAAAGGATAAAGGGGCTCAAAAATATGCCATATGCTGCCCGACTGAAGAAACTCCAGCTCTATTCAGTCGCATACCGTCTGCTCAGAGGTGACCTGTGCCTGACATACAAGGCCATGTCCAACCCGGAATTAATGGACATGCTCCACCTCAAAAAATCCAAATCCACCAGAGCCACAAGAGCAAGAGACTTAAACCTCAACACGGATATAAATAGGACATGCTGGAGGGACAGATTCATCACCCAGAGACTCCCTATGCTGTGGAACAGAATCCCGGTCCATGTGAGACAGAGCACCTCGCTGGCTCTGTTCAAGAGGAATCTTGACCAGTGGATGGGAGATCATAGGTTTACCCCAGGGATCATCTCTGTATCACTGCTGGACAGAGGCACGGCAAACTAATGGGTATAGTATTCTTCAACCTAAGGGGTGGTGAAAGCCACACAACTCTGGCTAGACTTATAAATGCCCTAGGGCAGATAGCCTAGTATGAACCTATGAACCTATGAACCCATGAACCATGCAGTTGTGTACATGCTACTGAAGTGCACTGGGGTGTGTTGCAGCATTTCATAGAGTTTCATAGTTTAGTACTAGGCTATCTGCCCTGGGGCATTTGCAAGCCTAGCCCTAGAGATGTGGCTTTCGCCACCCCATGTAGTGGTACTAAGGTGTATAGAATAAATTTAGAATACTGAGCCTTTGCCTAGTAGTGACACATTGAAGACCCCCTTACTTATTAAAATTAGTTTACTGTGCCTCTGTTAAGTAGCGACACAGGGGTGACCCCCGGGGTAAACCTACGATCTCCCATCCACTCATCAAGATTTCTCTTAGAGAGCGTCAGTGAGGGGCTCTGCCTAACATGGACTGGGATTTTGTTCCAGAGTATGGGAAGCCTCTGAGTTATGAATCTGTCCCTCCAGCATGTTCTATTCATGTTTGTACTGAGGTTTAAATCTTTGGCTCTCGTGGTTCTTATGGATTTTGATTTTTTGAGGTGGAGCATGTCCATCAATTCCTGGTTGGACATGGCCTTGTACGTCAGGCACAGATCACCTCCTCTAAGCAGGCGGTATGCTACTGAATAGAGCTGGAGTTTCTTTAGCCTGGCATATGACATATGTTGGAGACCCTTGATCCTCTTGGTGAGGTACTTCTGGGATCTCTCCAGCTGTTGCAAGTGCCAGGTGAGGTACATACCAAATGGGGCATTGTACTCAATCATGGGCCTGATAAGGGAGGAGTACAGGGGCATGATGACCTCCTTTGATCTGGATGCGAACCCCTTCATGATAAGGTGGGCAAGGTAGAAATTCTTTCTAACCACTTCGGCAACATGGGTGTTCAAATGGGAGGTCACTATCAACTTGGGTCCCCAGGTCTCTGATTACTTTTTCGGTACTCAGTGGGTTACTGTCTATGTGATAATTTGTGGTACTGTTTTCCCAAAGGGATGACTATACATTTCTTGGCATTCAGTTTAAGGCCATGATTCCGGCACCAGTTGTCCGTTTCAGTGAGGCCTTTCTGTAGGATGTATCTGTAGGATGTATGTGTCAGCTGGTGTATCAACTATGGCGCCTAGTTTGCAGTCATCTGCGAACTTTGTCACAACCCTCCCATGTTTGCTTTCACATCTGAGAGTAAATGCCGAAGAGAGTCCCAGGACAGAGACCCTGTGGGACACCACTTGTGACTGGCTTTGAGTCTGACATGGCTCACAATCTTGACTTTATGGGTTCTGTTCTTTGCCAGTTGCAACCCATCTTGTGACATATGGATTTACATTTAAGCTGTTTAGCTTATCTATGATCCCCGAGTGGGGTATCGTGTCGAAGGCTTTAGCCAAGTCCAGGTAGGCTGTATGGACTGCCTTGCCTCATCAATGGCTCTAGTGACTGTTTCAAAAAGTCAACCAGGTTCAAAAGGCAGGATCTGCCCTTTACAAAGCCGAACTGGGTGGGATCAAGTGTCTGTAGGTCCCCAATGTCGTTGTTTATGAGTTCCATAATAATTCTTTCCATGCTGCAAACCAGGCTGGTCAAGCTTATGGGGCGGTAGTTCCCAGGGTCTGTTGTGGAGCCTCCCTTGTGGAGTGGGACCACTGTTGCTGTACGCCAGTGTTCGGGTACATATCCTGTAGTAAGGCTAAGGTTAAATAACATTTTTATATGCGGGTTTAGCTCCTCTTGGAAAACCTCCTTAGAAAACAAAAATGGAAAAAAATTAAGGGTAATGCTGTTCAATGCCAGAAGTCCAAATCTCAAGATGCAGGCTCTCGAAACACTCCTCAGTATGGAGAACATTGATGTCTGCGCTGTAATGGAGACCTGGTTCAAGGCTCCTGAGAGCACCCCAGTGCTACCAGGCTTTACCTCGTATCATGCTTTTCTGCCCCAAAACCTGGGCCGAACCACAAAGGGAGGGGGAGTGTCCATATTCATAAAGGATACCCACACCTCCAGGTTAGTGGCAACTTGTGAAGCATCAGAGACTATCCAGGTGCAGCTAACCGTAGGCAAAACTGCTATACTACTGGTTGCATGTTACAGACCACCCTCCCAATCTCAAGAACCCCACTCAGCCTTCCTGAAGACATTGGAAGATATGAATGTCTCACCAAATACCATCATATTGGGAGACTTCAACTACCCTAACATAGACTGGGTGCACTACTCTAGCCCTAACACCCTAGCCCAAAGATTCCTGGAATTCATAAACTCAAATGCAATGGAACAGCTAGCCACCTCTCCCACAAGGGGGGATAATATACTAGACCTGATCATCACAAACATGGGGACAAAATGCTCCACACCGAAAGTATTGCCCTCACTGGTAAGATCTGACCACAAACTAATCACCCTGGATATACATTTACCACCTCCACCCCCAGCACAAAAGACTACAGTGAGAAACTTCTCAAAAGCTGACTTTACACTTCTCAAGACTGAGATGGTATCATTTAAGCCCACAGGGCCAATGGAAACCACATCCCACAATGCTGAATCCTACACAAATGCTTTCTATGGACATCTCCAAGAATGCATGGATCGTGCAATCCCAAATAAAACCAAGACCCTCTCCACCAAAGGAAAGTGTCCTGTCTGGTGGACCCCAGCCATAAACAAATTGTATAACAAAAGAAGGAAGCTACTGCAAGACAGAGCAAAATCCCATAAAGGGAAGGCATCTCTGATCAGCACTAGTAGAAAGCTACGTTCTCTCACAAAAATATCCAAGGCCAACTTTGAGAGAAAAATCGCCAAGGACTCTAAAGATAACCACAAGGCATTCTTCAGTTATGTTAGAAACCTGGGTGGAAACCCTCAGATATGCTCAGAGTTAGTACACAACGACAAAAAAATTTACCGAACCCATGGATATTGCCAAAATTCTGGCAGACAGGTTCAGTGCAAATTTCTCCCCTCCCTCACCTGCAAAAGAAGAAATACTCATCCCAGCTGAATGTAACCTCCCTGTCATCTCTGATGTCCAGGTGAGAACCGCCCTCAGCAAAGCAAAAAACACAGCATCTATGGGACCCATTTGTATGTGCAATGTCCATCTGCACGGGTGTCATGACATTAACAACCACTGTCATAAGACATCTGTAGTAGGTGTTGTAGTACTCATGTAGTGTGTATGCCGTGAAGGGTGTGGTGCTGGGATGTGGCTAACAAGGTTGATTAGCATATGTTCGCAATCCACCAATGAGGGGATGACCACAGGTGTGGAACACCAGTCACATGTTGGTAGTGTTCATGTCAAGGTTAAAGTTGGTCTTAGAGGTGGTGTGTATGGGTTTATCCAGCCGAGTGGAGGTTATGACTCATGGATGTGTCAGTACATGAGTGGCTATCCCAGTTAAGTGTGGGTTACTGTCAGTCACACATCAGTAGTAGCTGTCTGAGCCCTACTGTCCAGTACACCAACAAATGAGGTCTGGTAACCGTGGGGTATGTAGTGGAATCTGTAGCTTGTTACAATGTGTATAGTGGTTCCGGACACAGTTAGTTGCATGTGGAGCACCTCTGATGCATTGTGCTAAGTAACTAGCCAGGATGTGTGTACAACATAGTGGGATGTGGGAACACCTCAGCTGTGGGTGTGCCAGTCCAGGTATGTGCCTGAAAGGTATGGACTGTCTATAACCTGTCATTGCAGGTGTGCTCTGCCGAAACGCAGGTCCCAGTCACTGCAGAGATATTGGAGTGGTGCATTCTAAGGTGTGCCTTGCCTGCGTGCATCACAGAGGAAGATGCAAGCATTGTGTCACATGACCCCATGTCCTGCTTGCCAGTTCCCGTTCTGCCGGTGACTGTTATTGGAAACTGTGCAAGACAGGCAGTATAGAAGCAGCAAGAGCCTTGCATGTGAGCTGTACTCCCAGGGCTGACAGGTGCAGGTCATCTGTGCCAAAGCATTGTGTTTGACCAGGTCAGTCAAAGCGGACAGATACCAGATGCCTGCAGAATGACAGCAGAAGCATAGGCAACTGCTGAAGTGACACAGTCAGGCATTGTACAGTGGTATCGGGTCTGGATGAATGCATAATGCTCCCCAGGGCTTGGCCCACACCTTCAGGGCTACAAGACTGGCGAGCTATTGCATGTCCCTGCACACGTAGTCTGTGAAGTGGCATCTCAGGGCAGTCACACTAACATGGAGAATGACTAGTCACAGCATACCTGGTGAGGTGTGGCATGGGTGCATAGGTCATGTTGCAGAACCAGTTACCCGACAGCAAGATGTAAGTGACTATCGCCTTGTGTAGCCTGCTGTGTGGAACTGCAGTGTGACCGCCTACAGAGTCACCTATGACTGGTGTGTTGTGTATGTTATAACACACTATTGGCTGTATGTGATGGGCACACATGAGTCTGTGGGCTATAAGTTGGTGATGTTGTGTTCCATATGGGGGCTTCCTCTGGTGCCTACACAGAGTATGGAGAGGTACTGCACACGTTGTCCTTGTATGTGTGCCTGTGGGAGATCACGTGAGACTATGTGATGAGTGTGGTGTGTTGCGAATGTTATACATCCCCACATGACTGCCAGGTACAGTCAGGGTTAGTGACAGCATTACATCCAGCAGAGCTGCATAAGTGCATCACCCACAGGCTGTAGTGTGGTATGTCGGGAGGTGAGCATTGAATGTGTACATGAGACAATTGCTCCATTGCCACATGTACGACATATCCATCTTATAGACAGGCAATAGCACTGGTATGTGACAGTTGGACATGCCTGTATATACAACCATGTCTCACAGGATATGTGAGTTACGTGTGTACAACAGTTGTTGTACCATAGTGCCTTTTTTAGGCAAGGCCCAAAAGTCAAACCCACCCCCATAGACGTC